>NC_086194.1:116224546-116524685 GCF_035770615.1 Melospiza melodia melodia | reverse complement strand
CATATCATGTATCACACACCAGTATTTTAATGTTTTAGCTTTTATCCAGCATGCAGTCTTGTACTCTGTAAAAAGGTTTGTGAATGTTTCTTTGATATGCAGAGGTATTTACTATAAGAATGTAATTGGTGGAATTGCACTAAGAATTCAATCTTCATTGTTTTACATCTTTGTATGCTGTTGCATTGGTATCTGTGGAACACCATCTATATTATCCATGTATCTAACAGAAAAACTACTTTTCTTTTGTGCTGTTTTTCTTTCCTTCCAGAACCTGGATTTTCACATTACCCTTTGCTGCCTATCTTCTGCAACATCCATGCATGGATGGAAATAGAAATCCCAATTCTATCAATAGGACTAAAGCACACTGGAGCTAACAGGTCCAGCTAAAACTGTGAAGGAAAACTGATCCAGGACCAGAAGACAAATCACAACTTCAGAACTACTTCCTCTGCTTAACTGGTTTTCTTGGCAGGGCCTGACAAGCACAGTAACAGGGAGAGAAGCTGTCAAAAAGTCTGAGTTAGCTCTGAGTGTTGAACATGGTCATGTCCAGCGATGTTATTCGTGGAGTTCACCACTGAGCCATTTTGGGACTTCTTACAGTACACACACATTGAACTGTACACTGAGGAAATGGATTACTGTGAGGAAGAGAGGAGGAGAAGTTTAGTAGTTTCTGACACCTGAAAAGGAAAGAGGAAGGAGTAAGATAGGGAAGCATGTGGAGAATTTGCATCACTGCATCTTCCAGGAATACGAGGGATACAAAAGAGGAAACATTGAGTGGTGCTGCTGGCCATGGATCCTTCACCAGCCCCAGCAGCATCTGTCTGTCTGCATCAGGTCTCCTGGCTTTCCCTGCTGCTCTGACATAACAAAAACAGGCAGCAAGGCCAAGGCCATTTTGCTGTCCCCTGGGTTCTGCTGCCTTGGAGAGCTATCTACCTTGGCCATGATGAGAGCCAGGCCAAGCTTAAAAACAGCAAAGCTCCAGCCAGGGCAATTTTATGCAGTTACATCAACATTAGAATCATAGAATATCCTCAGCTAGAAAGAACCACAAGGGTCACAGTAGTCCTACTCCTGGCCCTGCACAGGACAGCCTCAAGAATGACACCATGTGCACTGTTGTATGCAGATATTACAGATGTGATGCAAAGAAGGACTGTCAAATGTCTTCTATGAATATCAGGAAGACCTCCACAAAAAATTAGACAGAGATATCACTTGAAACACAAGCAAAAATAGCTGGTGGATATGAAATCATACAACTATATTTTTTTCAAAAGACTGTCCTGTCTCAGCTCAAATGAGCATAGCAACGCCACTTATAAATTCCTCTTATAAGTGATATAAAAAAGTGTTTTCAAGTTTGGATTGAATTGAGACTTCTTTATTTTGATTGCTCCTAGAGCTAGAGCTATCTCTGCTTTTTGTTTGTTTCCATGTATTCTCTACTCAAGCAAAAATTGCTTTTAATTTCAAAGGAAAGTGTAAGTGCTCAGATTTTAGGCAGATCGTACATTCAAGTCTGACAAGTGGTTTAATTTCTTCATTTTTGACATCTATGTTTCAAACAAAAGTCTAAAATGTTATTTTTGAGATTTCTCTAGCAGCTGCATTAATCACACTGCTCAGTTTAGTGTTTCCAAACAATATTATATTCCTTATATAGAATTTAGAGACATATTAGGAGTAATCAGGGAAAGGAAGATTACCATCATCATGTTTTCTGACTCATTATCCATACACTAATTCCATAGATAGAATACTTCCTTTTCTGATGCCAGCAAAGTACTCTTCATGTACTTAATCTGAAAATTTGGGCATTCTGGGAATATCTTGTTTGTTTAGCCCTGAGGTTCTGAATGTTTTGGGTAAATAGCAAAGGAATCCAAATGCAGCATTTGGTTTCAAGGAAATACAAGAAAGAAAATGATCACACAAGGAGATTTTATATCTAAGCAATTTATATTCGTACAAGTCTTCAGACCAACATCGACATTTCAGAGCTTGCCAAACATGTACACCCTTGAGCAAAAGAACTATCACACAACTGCAAAGCTGCTACAGCTGATATCCATCAATAATCTGCAGATTCTTAAGGTACCTCCTGTTCCTGTCTGTTGGCTATCCTACTCCATCCTCTACACTTTTCAAAAGCTAGGGTGTTTAATATTCATGCTGTTGCAATGAATATACATTTGGGAAAAAAGCACTGGGCTGAATTGTACAGCTTAAAAAACTTTATATAATAGCATGATACAGTATAACTTAAATTAAATCATGCTAAAGAATGTGAGCAATTGAAAGGCATTTTAGAACTCCCAAGTCCTTTTCTTAAATTAGGCTTCACGCTTAGAGGCATCCAAAATCATGAGATTCAAGAAATTTTTTCTTTCATGTCCATTTTAAGATTCCAGAGGCCTGTAAAAATACTATTTATTTGGTAGTAACTGAAACATCATTTCAGTTACTCAAAAATTCATGCAAAAATGTCAAAATGTGTGTATTTCTTGATATGTACAAAGTATAAGGTATAAAAGGAAAATCAGAGTTGCAATCAAATGAAGCAAATATTTTTATACCTGACTTCGTAATTAGAGAATTTTGATTTCAGCACTCAGACATCTGATATCCTGCAAAATTCAGAATAATACATGCCCATTTTCCCAAAGCACTTTTTCTGAAATGGGACAAGAGATGAATTCTCTTTTTGCTATATGTTCTACTAATTAAAATGCACTCTTGTGTTCAGTTTACTGAACGGAAATGTCCAATATTGTTCAATATTGTATTTGCGCTGGTTTTGGGTTAGTGTTTTGAGGGGTTTTGGTTGGTTAGTTAGTTTTTAATTCAACACTTCTTGTTGCAGAACAATGTTTATTCATTGTAAAATTCTTCACTCATCTCTCATACAGTATTTCAGCAACAGTTAAAAAACAATTCACAAGGAGTTAAATAAGAATCTACTTCATACTGACAACAGAAAACACAACAGAACTTGATATCTGGTCTTTATTGCAGGCAGCAGTTTTGTGGGAAAATAAAGAGTAAGAAGGCCATGACAAAGGAAAGGAAGCATTTACTGAGATAGGTAACATTTAGAGCATTTAGATAGGTTTGTTTCCCCTGGAAATGACATGCTTTGTATATGGCTTTTATAGACTTCCTCGAAAAGTCCATAAAACAATATAGTTTAAATTACGGGTCATCATTGTTTAATTTTGCACATAGATAATCTAAGTGTCTAAAGCCTATGTTTGCGCTGGGATTTTTTTTTTTTCAAGAAATTCTGATCAATGACATTGATTTTGAGGACACAATATGTCACTGTTAAACTCCAATCTCCTTCTTAATGCACAGTTACAATGCACATTAAATAAATAAACCCAGAACACAGTACCTCGCATAACTTCATTGCCTCAATTAATCAAACAGTTCAATGTCTCTAATTAACATTATGCACTATTTGGTTTTAGGACAGGGTAATCATTTTGAGCTGACTCACAAATTGCAGACAGGAGCACAGGTTAATGCTGAGCCCACTTTAAAACCCCTACTTCTCTCCAAGAGGGAAGTCATGCCAATCAGCCACAGGTTCAAAAGCTCTGCTTCAACTACAATGTCAAGAGTATGATACATACACATAAAAAATAAAATGAAATAAAAATTCAGAAGCAGTTTGCTCATCAAAGACAATATCCATTATTTCCATGTTAATATGAACAGGATATACGAGACTGGGGTTTTCTTTTTAGTTAAAAAGTTCTGTAAAGCAGGAGAGATCTAATACAGGTTTTTTTCCAGCTGCAGATGAAGCAGTCAATGACTTTGTTTTCATCCAAAAATGTCCCAAGTGTTCAAGACTGCAACGTACTTCTGTAAAATCTACTACTGAAATTATAGCTGCTCCGTCAAGAATTCATTAATTGTCTCCATCCAGCTGTGTTTTCACTCTTCTTTGTGACCTCCCCTTAGTCACTCCTCTTCAGACATGTACAGACAGAACTCCATTCCATTTATCAAGTCCCATCAGTCTTAAAACTCTGGTCATCCTTTTGCATAGATAGCAACTTCATTGGACACATAGGGCATAGTTTTGTCTGCTTAAAGTGTTTCAGTTCCTACATTTAAATGTGCTATCAGAAAAAGCACATGGATTTCACTACATATATAGGTTGGAGGATAATTGTAGTAAGCTTGTCAGCTTTATTATAATTCCTATGCTATTGCATTTTTTTTTTTAATTTAATTTTATTTTTACTGGTAATTCTGTATTGTCCTTGCCCAGCTCAAAAAGGGTTTCTTACTCCTGCCTAGATCCAACATTCCCTTCCAGGACCCTGTTCAGCAGAAACACAAGATCCCATAAAATACTTTTGTCTATATGAAGCAAGAGGACATAACAGGGAGAGAATTTTGTGATGTTTTTTTAAAAAGCCATGGCACTTAAACTCTAAGAGCAAACAATTAGTGTTACTATGAAGAGAAATAAGGGTTAAGAAGTTATTCAGTAATGATGATGCAATTTTATTTGTACTCATAACCAATTTTCTGTCTTTTTGTGGTCTTGGTCAGAGTACAGGATATCTTAATTTATTAAAATGTTTCTATTGCCTTTTTAATAAAAGATTTTGTTTCCATTCAAAATAATACATATATTAGTAAATACTCTGGTCAACATTCATTGCATTGGGAATCAATCTGCTTTCAAAACACCAGCTCGGGTTGTTTTCCAAACCTTCAGCAAAAGGAAGATCTAGAAGTAAGCCTTATGGGAAATATTATTATTTTTGTTTGCACTCTTATTGCAGTTCATTCCTGAGACATATCCAAGACATGGGAAAAGATACAGCATCTGAGAGAAAGAAAGAATGAGCAAAACTACAAAGGCTTCTCTAGGGATGCCCTTCCTCTGGTCTCCTGGTTTATAGATTTATGTACAGAACTGTCACTCTCCTAACTGAACTGATAGATTTTCCTTTTATGCCTGAACACTGAACAGAGATAAAGAGTCAGGGCAATATATATCTTTATTCCCTCAAATATTCTGTTCTTTTTGAACAAACACATTTGAGAAGGAGGGTTCACCAACCCCCCAGATACAATTGTGCTAAAGCAGACTCACCTGGGAATCCATCTATTTATCTCACACCTCTTTTGTCACATTTATTTAAAGTGACAAAATTATACACAGTATGGAATCACTGTGTGTGTGCAGCATTTTTTTTTAAATTCTGCTACTGATTCATGCTTCTAAAAGCTGGCACAAGCCAGCCTACTGAATTCTAAATTTTTGTTATTCCTCCATAGATGTGATAGCAACAACTCCCCATTCTACACTGTTTCCTGTTCATGAACAGTTTGTTGTGTACTCCTTCTATTTTCCTTCCCATTGCCTCACACTTACTAGTGCTCCAGTGATTCTAATTATTGATTTAGCTGCCCAAAGTACAAAGCCCTGGTGCCTTGATAAAAACACGAAAACTGAGTTATTCTTTCTGGAAAAGCTACACAAACAACATATGAGACAACAGCCCAGATTTGCCTGGAATGCTGTTTTATCTGCCTATTTATCTACTTATGGAACTCCAGTTGTGATGCTTTTATATAGATATTGGTAAAGTATTTCAAGCAAACAACTGCCTGAAACATCAGGTATTTTTCATTATCTCTTTTCTGGTTGGTGTTTTGCTTTCATGTGTGTGTCACTCAATACTCCAAAACATACTATCATGTTTAGTTAACTAGTGGTTTAAAATACTTTCCACCTCAGACAGACTTGGACAGATTATTGAGAAAATTTCCATGACTTTATATTCTCACTTACCTGAGCACTATGGTTTGATAACTTTTACCTCCATTCAATCAACATTTATTAGTTGCTATCATACAGGCATATCTCAGCTACAATATTTGTTGGAGACAGTACTGAAATTAACTGCAAATGCATCAAAATTTATAAGTGCTTGTAGAATTTTTCCTGGATTCTTATTAGACTGGCAATTGTTAGGTGAATGACTAAGCCCACATTTTCTGTTTCCTCCTGCTGAGGCTCTTACATTCTCACTCAATTGTCTTATTTTAGAACTGGGTGAGCACCCTAAATAAGAAACAATATTCCATGTTTGTAACTTCCTTGCAGCAGATAATTGAATTACACTGTGGATTTCCTAAGTATGAGCCAAAGGAGTCCTGTGTAACATGAGTCTATTCATTAAAATTTGTACTGGTTTTGACTGAGATAGGGGAATTTTCTTCAGAGCAGCTGGTATAGGTCTGTGCTTTTGGTTTGCGCTGAAACCACCGGATTTGTGGCGAACGCATCAATGTTCCAGTTACTGCTGGGCAGGGTTTACACAGAATCAAGGCATCTTCTGCTCTTCATGGTGCTCCAACAGCGAGGGGGCTGGGGGGCTCATGAAGCTGGAAGGAGACATAGCTGTGCCACCTGACCCCACCTGACCAAAGGGACATTCCATATCACAGGACATCGTACTGGGTATATAAAGCTGAAGGAGAAGGAGGAAGGAAGGGACATTCAGAGTGGTAATGCTTGTTTTCCCAAATCACTGTTAGATATGATGAAGCACTGATTTTCTGGGAATGGCTGAACAGCTGCCTGCCCATGGGAAGTGGTGAATGAATTCCTTGTTTTGCTTTGTGTGCATGGTTTCTTCTTAATCTACTGAGTTGCATTTACCTCAACCCTTGACTTTTCTTGCTTTTAATTTCTGCTTCCCTCTCCCTTCCAAAAATGTGGAGTCTGTTAAAAAGTGTGGGGTTTGTAGCTGCCAGCTGGAGCTAAACCACAACAAAGTCCTAATAGTTTATGGTTCCCTTTCTAAAGCACATGGGCAAGCTGCACTGTTTATAACTAATTACAGTTATAGCACAATATTTTTTGACTTGAAAATAGGACCCAACTTGAAGGGAACTGTAGAAGAGATATTCTGAACACTATTTTATTATAACCACTCTCTACTTTCTTTGTGGGAGACAACATAATCAGCTGTCAGCTTCTTGGTGCATCTGATGTTTCATGTCAGGTTAACCATGTCCATAATGCATCTTTGCTAAAGAGTAATGCAGAAATTTTCAGGAGTGCAGAAACACCTTGAGATTATTATAAACTTAAGAAAACACTTACCATACATTTTACAGAGTACAATAATCTATTTAATACCTACAAACATTGTCATTAACTGGTTCTTTGCACCCGGCAATCTGCTGATGACATTTAGACCAAAAAGTGTAAGACACACTAATGAAGATAGCAAAAAAAAAAAGTGTAAGACACACTAACAAGAACAGCAAAAAGTGTGAGACACACTAATGAGTATAGCAAAAACGCACATGTAAAAACAAAGCCAAGAGAAACTGAAACTGTGGCTGGGATATACAACAGGCTCTGCCATGCCGCATCTCCACAGCTGTGGTTGTCAGCTTTTGCTGCTTCCCAATGATCTGATGGCATGTTTCAATACTTCTAATGGCAGTTTTGACTTCAGGTTGAACCTTGACATTCTCAGTTCTCTAAATGTAGTGCTGATGTCCAAAAAATTGCAAGGTGCTTGTTTTCCTTACCTACTCCATCCAACGTTACACTGATAACTTTTGTACTTTTACCAAGTAATATCACAAGAGGCTCTCAACTCTTTTGCTTTGATGCTTCAAATACTGCATCAAAAGAGACTGCCTGGCTTTTTAATGCCTACCAAACTTTTATTCACTGTAGGGTAAAAGGCACAGTCACTCAGGAAAGATAACTTCTAATCCACTGAACTACATGCAATTTCCATTTTCCTGAAAACTTCTACTTACATATTTCATGCAGCTTCAAAGATGACCTAATGTCTCAAGTTTTAATTTCTGCCAGTTTGTAACAACTGCAGGGTTCCTTTAAAATCAGAATGGTTTAAATATTGTCTATATTGACAATATATTATAGATATTTAAGATTTATGCATGCTGCTAGTCAGACATCTCAGTGATAAGTAAGAATCACTACCCAAAGATTTTACTTCATGTATTGACTTTCATTGGTTTTGCTTGTAGATATATTTCACCTTTTGTTATCTAAAGAATGCTCATGGACCTGGAATCAAGCAATAATAGTTTTTGCAAAACACAACTGGAATTCATCTGATCCAACAACCTAGTTATTTAGACAAAGCAGGTCTAACTTCATATTTAAAGGCTGCTCACAGTTTTTCTCTAGTCAGTCTTTGAAAATATCCAAAGACAGAGAACTCATAACCTCTCTGGGAAATAAAATAGCTCATCACCCAAATAAGAAATTCAGTCTAAGAAATAAGTTTGACAAGAACATTGAAATTTTATTCAATTTTCTCAGTCAAAACCATGTGATGACCCTAGATATATTTTTATAAAGGAATAAATAAACAGTGTCATAGGGTAACAAAGGGCAGATTGTGATGAGGAAGACAGGTTCACAAATCACTGGAAATGGGCTAATTTCAAGATGTTACAAGGTATTAAATACAGAACAACATATTCTCTGCCATAGCAGATAACCAAAGGCCCATGGGTGAAATGAGTACTGAGAAAAGCATATATTAGCAAAATAATGTATCATTTTAGGTTAAGACCAATATATTATAATCAACCTGCTTTCTTCCACATCTTGTGTTGGGGCTAAATATGTCAACAAGATCGCACAACTTTTCACTCTCAAGCTGTCATCTGGAAATATTCATTAAGCCAGCAAATAACAAAGTAACAGCCCCAGAATTAAAGTCAAAATTATATTCCTTTATCTTCAAAAATGACTGGAGGATAAAACCACTCAGCATTATACTTGCCAATATAATTTGAAGTGTAGGAAGGAAAAGATGATGAAGTTTCTTTCCACCTTACACTTACAAAGTTTTACACTTTTTGCGTCAGAACCATGGTCTAATGAATTCTGCTACTGTGATTCTTATTACATTTTAGTGCCAGTAAAAATTATCAGTTGATTCAGTAGCTGACAGCATACAATTACATTTCTACCTATAAGTAACTTCTCTAAAAACTTCCTTGTAAGCAGAGGTAAATGATTTCACCACTGCAAGAAAAAAAATCTAATTTTCCCTTCCAATTTCCTGAAAGTATTAGAGGAAAGTATTTATAATGTAGCAATATGGTTCTGCAGAATTAGAAGGAAAAAAGAGTTGTTGCTGCTGAACTGTAAGATCATACATCCAGTAAAAACCTCTTTAAAAATAGCAAGCAGCATTAATGAGATAACAGATAAGGACAGAATGGGTTGCAAATTGTTCTTGTAAATCTCTAAACATAACTTGAATGAGTATGCAGTTTCATTCATCAGATAAACTTATGTAATACCTTGTTTTCTAAATGGTCTATGAGACAAATGTCTGACCACAGTATCTAAAAAAAAAACAAACCCAGGAAACAGTTGTTCACTAGAACAAAAAAGTACCAATTTGTACAGTATATTGCTTACCTATTTGGTCACAAGTCATCTGCAGAGGAAACTCATCTGTATAACACATTTTTAACATGTTGTTTTATAAACAGGCATCTCTCCCCACTCTGGGAAGCTAACTGGCATGCTGATTTGTATATGTGCTTCCATAAAGGCAAACCAAGAAATAGGTTGCATTTTTAAACTATTAATATCTTACAAAATAATTAACTGGGAGATATTACTTATAAAGTTTGGCTTTAAACCTTAATTATGTTTGCATAAACTTCATAGACTAAGATACTAAGGTACTAGGATACTAAGCTGGGCATTCTGATGTTTTCAATTCCCCCTACCCTATCCAATTTCTAAATTTTGTTTGATCTCAGCCTCCTGGAAGAGCCGCTGACCATTTTCTGATCATAAAACATCTGCAAAGGATACCAGAAAAGGTGTAGATGCATTTTAATATCTGTAGATGAAGGAGAATACTTCAAACTGTTATTACTGGTTAAGAATTAATAAAGCTGTTCCACATTCAAAGGACAATGTAATCTGCATTACTTACTGGCTGAGTTAGATATCTTGCTACATGTTTACTTTATTAAAAAGTTAAAAATATTGAAAATAAGTAGTCTAAAGAAATTCACTTTTTAAGAACCTGAAATTACAGTGATGAAAGAAAAATGAAACATATTTGAAATAATTTGAGTTAGGGAGAAAAAAATTTGCAAGAGAAAACATAATACAAACGTGGGCAATGAAAGTGTTTACGTACTTACAATGTACACATGAGAAATGTTTCTATACCATAGATTAAGATTTTATTGGAATCCATAATAGGCTGATTCTATTTGGCTTTACTCTTAAAACAATTTAGATGTGGAATCAGTTCTAGGGTGTTTGTAAGATTTAATTTTTTTCTTTTTCTTTTATGGAAGAAAAGTATTTTAGAAAGGAAAAAGTGTATTATTTATAACACTAGAGTAGATTATGGCAGAAAATGCATTAGAATGAGCTATGGAACAATTTAAATAATATTGAAAATGAATGGAAAATTTCTTTTTGGCCAGTAATGATATTCATAACAGTTATGATATTATAAAAACCTCAAACTCTTCTTGGTAGCCATGTTGGATAAAAGGTACAGTATTTACCATCTGAACCAGAGAGTATTATATTTATCACTGAATAAAATGTTATATAAAGAAGCAAGTGCATAGAGCCTTACAGTAAATACAAGACATTTGTCAAGTGTTTGATTTGCTCTGTCATTCATAAATTGTGACAAGAAAATAAATCTTTTTCAGGGATGGTCGTCTGATTTCCTTCTCTTTCCTGCACCCTTAGAGCTTCTAGATTATTTGGTGACTCCCACCCCTTCCCCCCACCACACACATACACTCATTTCTGAATATCTTAAGCAGAAGGAAACAACATCTGCTCTAAATCACCAGGCTGGGAAATGTATTATTCAATATCCTGAGACCTCAGTTTCTCTGATAAGGCTCTGATTACTGAGCAGTGATGGTCAGAGTTTACCTGGCACAATGGCACAACTGGGCTTCTTCTAGAAAAACATGTTTACAGAAAGTCTAAAAGCAGTATGATTTCAGGAAGTCAGTATGATTTCAGAAGTCAGTATGATTTCAGGAAGTCAGTCACATTTCCCACCAGCATACCAGGCTCAAAAGGATCCAAAGCAGGAAAGCCCATAAAAGTCCAGGCCAGGAAGAGATAATTTCAGGGCTGCACACCCTCAGAGACTTTTCACAGATGAAACTCTCCATTCCTCTCGACAGTGAATTGTACATGTAACTTTGACAGTGACATCTTCCCAATCTCCAAAGGCAGGAGAAAGAGAACGCCAAACATTGACAAATTTAGTGATGAATTTGAAGCTAAAACTGACATAATTCTGTTGGTTAGTCAAGCTTTTATTACTCATTGTGGAAGATTCCAAGTGCTAACTTTATGCTAAGTGTCTCTGAAATACAGCTAAGTGAAGAAACCTAACCATTGACTCTGACAAAGTTTCCAGAGCTCAAAAATATTACTGAAATGTTCCTTTGGAAAGAGCTATTCTAAATGCCCAAAGTTTGAGAGAACTCTAATATGTTAACCATGAACAAAGGAAGGAGCTCTGAAAGAGGAAGGTGCAGATGGTGATGAGTTCTTTTGCAGTTAAACACAATATCTACACTGGAAGAGTCAAAGTTCAAAATAATGAATCTTAGATGACCCTAACAAAAAAGAAAGCTTTTAAGACACAAAAGTCATAATGTCATCATTTGCAATTTTATTTGTAAATTACCCACAATATTGTAAAATTTATTTGCTTGGAAATCTACACATAATGAAGATTGCCTGGTCCTCTGTTTAGCATCTTTCCTCTCATCAACTTGTCAGGGATTTATGTAGGGAATGATAATAATGATAAAAGTGATTCTTTGCATAATATTCCTATGCTACAAAGAGAGACCTCTGATTTGACCCTGCTCTTCTCCCCCTTCTTCAGTATTTTGTATTCTCTTTTATCTCTTTTCTATTTCTCTCTGTGATCAGCACTTTATCTCTCTGTCAGATCCTTCTTAGGGGCTGCAGAAACTTTTTTTCTGAGTAGCAGACTGAACATGACTGAGACCTTCCTCAACTAAGCAGACATTTAGATGCTGGAATCTTGTGAACATTATGCTTGTCAGGTTTGATTGTCAGATATTGTCCTCATCAAACACATGCTCTCTCACAGAGTTAATCCTCTGTAACTCACTGAAGAGTTTAGTCCATATAATTTGAACTGATTTCTTTCTTATTTAAAGAACGAGGGCAAACAAGGAGGAGATTTCCTACTGCTTATCTCTTTCCCCCAATATTTCTGTCTTCTACCACATCAGTTTTAGAAGGAAAGGATTGCTAGGTTGTTGATTCAATCTTTTGATAGAAATGTGTGTATTGTGAGGACGCACTGGGTCTAGCTGGGACAGAGTTAACTTTCTTCATAGCAGATTTTGTGAGGTTGGTTTAGATTTATGGCCAAAGAAAGACAGATAAAAAAAACCTCTTTAACTTTTGCTACACAACATTTGTACCAAGATCCTTGCTATTTCAGTCTACCCTACCCCAGGCTGGGGCTCATGAAGGAGGTTACAAACATGACACAAATTAACCAGAGGTATTGCATGCCATATAATGGCAGGTTATGCAACAAAAGGGAAAAGAAGGGAGTTTAGGAGGTTAACCACCTTTTATTGGTCTACCTTGATTTTACTCTTCTTTACTTCTTCGCTGTCCCACTGAGGGTGGGGGAGTGACCTGTGTGGTGCTGAGCTGCCCCCCTGTATTAATCCACAACAGGGGGACCAGGGGAAAGAAGGCTGGCTGAGATCTGGAGATTGCCTCCATTTAAGGGTATAGGAAATTAAAATATTTAAATGTGTAATAAAAGGAAGAAAGCAAAAAACTATTTCAGTAACACTGGCATGACTGAAACTTCTCATTTCTGTCCAGCCTGCAAGGGGACTTGTTTTTTTGTTGAACTCTATCTGTCAGAAATACATTAAGAAGAATCATTGACCCCATGGTCACACATACTTTATTCTTTCCTCTTTTATCTCAGAAAATAACAACATGTGTAGTGCTAATAAATAAAAAATCCAGCCCTTTTATTTGCTTAAATTTTGTTTTGTCTTTCAAAAATGAAAGAGTAGAGTGACAGCTACCTGGGAATTTATGCTATATCCTGAAGTCATTTTCATAGCCAACAACAGTTTAAAGAGAACAGAACTTACAATAGCAAATTTGATTAGTATTTTATTAATTTAATAAGGTGAATTAGCAGATGATGTGCAGTCTTCCTGACTGTGTTTTATGAACATGCCAATACAATTCCAAGTTTCCTACATTACACGTGCAAAATTCATTTCTATAGGCAGTCACCAACATGCTTTGGACTTCAGCTCCTCTGGTGCACTCTCCTAGTAGTATTCTTGTCTCATGTGGCCAAGAAGGCCAATGGCATCCTGGCCTGTAGCAAAAAATTCTGTGGCCAGCAGCACCAGGGCAGAGACCATCCCACTGTACTCGTTACTGGTGAGGTCACACCCCAAATCTTGTGTTCAGTTTTGGGGCCCCCCCCTTGCAAAAAAGTATTTGAGATGTTGGAGTGTGTCCAGAGAAGGGCAACAGAGCTGGTGAAGGGTCTGGAGCACAGATTATAAAGGAACAGCTGAGGGAGCTGGCGTTATTCATCTGGGACCAAAGGAGGCTCGGGGCAGCTGCTCGTCCTTTGTGACTGCCTCAAAGGAGGGTGCAGCCAGGTGGGGGTACCATGTGGCAGGAGGAAAGAAAATGGTCTCAGGTTACACCAGAGGAGGTTTGGACTGGATGTTAGGAATAATTTCATCTCCCAAATTCAGTCAGGCTGCCCGGGGAAGTGGTGAAATCACCATCCCTGGAAGTGCTCCAAAGGTGTGTGAACATGGCAGCTGGAGATATGGTTCTGTGATGAACATAGCAGTGTTGGGGTAATGGCTTGGCTTGATGATCTTAGAGATATTTTCCAAACTTATTAATTATATGATTCTGTGATTTTACACATTTTGACAAAAAACTCCTCTCTCCTTCATGCTGTAGACAATCAAACAAAAAATGCTCTCCTAGGACCTGTATTCAGTAGATTCTTTACAGATGAAAGTCTCTATAAATAGATTTTTTAAACAGATATTACTCAATTTAAATAATATATCCATATTAACAACTCTGCAACAAGGTGAAAACAATAGACAAATTGGATTGTACCTCTTTCCCACAATGCTCAATTTCTTCCAACAGCTAAATACCTAGTTATTATTTTGTTTTCAAGATCTGAAAGCACATATCAAATGTTCATTAATAGCACAATTTTGCCCCCCACATGCATTCCTGTCTCAGTGCATTAATATATGCATATTAATTTGGATATATAGATAATATAATTATGCTAATTTGGGTAATATACATGTATTAATACACATATTACCATTTCTACTGAAAGTTAAGCTACAATAGAAGAAAAATGCAGTTGTCTTCATAAAAAAATAGCAGAAAAAGAAAAAAGCTGAAAATCATTTACACTGTCATCAGCACTTCCAGGGTGAATAAGAAAAAAAAAAATTAAAAAAATATTACTCGTAAGCAGCACCTTGTAGATCTCATGAGACAGTGATGATATGGTCATTACATGTAATAAAAGCACTACGTATGGATTTTTGTATAACATTAAGTAGACATCATTAATACATATTTGTAATGCTGGATACTAGCTCATTCGGATGAGTACTTCTTTAAATTCAGGGCAGTTATTTTCTGAAATGACTTTTTGCCTATAAGAAAGCATTTGGGGATCTAGATTCCACAGAAGAAAGATGGCTATTTTGTCCTCTCCCCTCATCTCTTATTTTCTGTTCCTGATCTTCAAATTGTGTTTCATTCTTTCAGACATGTCAGGACTATTTTGTTTTAAATTACTCAAAGTTCACTTATTTTTTTTTTTTTATCATAAGGAATTAGACAGATGGTTTACAATTCTGAAGAAGAATCATCTGTAAAATAATCTTTTATACTTACTCTATACAAAACTAATTTAGTTAATGTAGATATCAATAGACAAAATCTTTCATTAAAACAGGTCAGATGTCAGCCTTCAGGGCTCCTACAGATCCAAAACCCCATAATTTTAAGGGAGCATGCTGCCTTCAAAGTCTCTAAGAAATGGTTATTATTACAGTCGCTCACAGCCAACCATTTTTGCTTTGCTGTATTTTTATGAATATGGGGAAAATTTGTTTTCAAGAGTTCTACTTATAAGCTCTTTTGAAGATGCTAGATATTTCATTACAAAATTATCTAGAGTGCTGTTTCAGTGAAGTGTCGCAGTTGATTGTTTACCTTGAGATTTCTCAAGATGGAAGAACCACAAGCTCTTCATTTCCGAGACAGTTAACTAAGAGAAAGGAATTGATACGTAGTGCTTCTCCCTGCTCAACTAAACGATATAGGGACACAAGTTTGCAAATAGAATTAACTTCCTTAATAATAGAATTTGAAGACCTAGTCTGGTCACAGTTCACACAGTTAATTTTCAGCTGTGACCTCAGAGAGATATCAAGTTTTTACTTCTTTTTTGTCTACCAGACAAAGAAGAGTCTGAAGGCACTTTGTCCCTCTGATTTGATGTTTAAGAAATCCAAATAACCACAAGAAGCAGAGAGGTTTTATGTTTACTTTGTCCAACTGCTCCCGGCTGGGCAAGCAATGGTGATCCAACATGCTGATAGAAAAAGAGCTATACTATTTCAGTTTAAAGAGTGGAAAAATACTTTAGTTTGTCTTATCTGTATTTCAGAAATGTGTTCTGAAATATAAATAAGAAAAATTCTTTGAATGCATTACTTTCAATCAAGTTTTGCCTTCTAATATCAAATTCCTTGCTGAGTAGACAATTTCAGTTCTTAGGCAGAACTCGATGGTGTCGTCTGCATTCACAGAATAATGGATTACTCACTTACCAATGACCAGGCTCATTCATGTTCATTTAATGTCAAGTTAAAAGCAAATTTCCCAGATAAGTGGAAGCCGCAACTGCCAGAGCTGAAAATCCTGAGAGCATTACACACCAAGTGTTACCACATCACTCCCTGCCAAAAACAGTGCAATATTTCTATTCATTCAAATCTGCTAGAAGCTAAAGGCAGAGCAGAGCAAATTCTTATTCCTCAGAGAACATTACCTCATCAATTATTTCTAGGAGACTTTCATATCAATTGCATTTTGTGTCTATCAAGATTCTTAAATTAAAAAGATCCAGATAATCTGTGGACACAGCCAAAGTGAGACTAGCTGCTCATGAATATATTACTTAATAGTCATCCCTCTCCAGCAACTACTTTCCTTTTGTTATGCAGCTTAGGTATCTGTGCTATAATCTATTGGATAGCAACATGCATTCAGGAATACACTAGTGGATCATTAGAGAATATTAAACACAAGAGTAACCAAGCTCAATAAATGAACTGGCCCAGATTTTTCTTTCATAGCTCAATTTGGATAAGCACTAAAAGTAGTTCAAGGAGAAAGAAGCTGTAGTTTCCACAATACCACAGTAGATTAAATTGCTTCAGATGATTGAATATACATGAAAATTCTCAAAAAGGAGAAAATTAGATGCTGTCTGAGACATGCTTTTTAATTTCTAAGCATGGTGAAACTTTTTAACCCTGAAAATTTGCTGTAAAGGGCATTAAGGTCATAGGTTAGAATAAGCAAGCAAGCATGAAAGATCTTCCCCTACTTTAACTCCTTGCAGGAAGTGTAACAGCAAAACTTGCATGTTCTTGCATAAATGAGCACAATGGTCACTGGAAGGAGTTAGTAAATAAAATGTGGGGAGTTCCCACAAAGAAAAATGCAAAGTCCTACATCTGAAATAGAATAAACCCAAGCAAGGATAAGAGCACAGAGTTGTATCAACAAAACAATAACCTGATTCAGTGTGGTTGGCTGCATGCGAGTAGCTTTGCAAGAAGTGTTCCACAAGAGACTTCTTCTAAGCCTATGCTTCCCTGTGTTTCATTTTCACTGTATTTATCATATTAGGATGAGGACCTAGTGGTGTTTTCTTCCAGAACGTGGGCTGTGTCTTCTCCCTGGAGCTTTCATCCTGCACTTGGCTCTGTGGTACGGCATCCGTTCAATCCCAGGGCAGCAAAGGCTCACACTTGTAATTGCTAAGATGGAAAAGAAGAATGCTTCCCTCCCGAGAGTCCAGTTTTTCTCTCCTAGACTCACATTCAGGTTTTATTTGTTTTTCAAGAGGACTGTAATGATTCTTATTAGTCATCATATAATGCAACATCAAGGGACATAGGAAATTAATTTTCAGTGTCAGAAAAATGAATGAATTAGGTAGCTGTGAAATCTGTAAGGAGAGACTGGCTCATAAATTATCTTTTTATGAAAACAAGCATGCACTGATCCAGTTGCCAGACTGAAGTTATGTAGGTGATAGAGAAAAAAACTCAGCTGCATCCACAGAAGTTGGTGAATGGTGCATCAACTGATGCCTGAGTAGCTTCATTAATTCTTGTTACAAAAGCTTTATTGCAGAGACCAGCAAGTCCAAGATGTTCTGACTCCTCTCTGACTCACTGAATATTCCTCTTCTGTTGTCAGAGTAGACACTGCCCCCTTCCAGAATTTCTAAATATGGAAGAGGCATATGTCAGAAAGTCTTACGCTTACATTAGGCTCTCATTTCTGTCTTTTGTGCTCTTGGCACAGCCCAGCAAAAACATAAAGGTATTTTTATAAAAAAGGGAAAATATTTGGACTTTGAATGCCAGTAGGCTCAAATGCAAGACAAAGCTTTAAATGAAAAAGTAGATGACATCTTAGTGCAAAGATCTCCATAGAAATCTCCACGGCATTAGCAGCACACATTTTGGGGCTAAAATATTTTTGTCAGTTTGTATAGCCATCACCCCTTTGAGTGATACATTCAGAAACCACCATTGCATGTTTAGTAAAACAATTTTAACTTCTTCAGAGGTTTCATACCACTCAGCTCAGCACACACAATAAAAATATTTACATAAAGAGACCAGTCTCCCTTTAGAGCTAAGAGAGAAGGAGGTCTCAGAAGTCTGGCTTTTTAAAACAAGAACTCACTCAAGGAGCCCATCAATCACCATGACTAGATTCCTTATGGATATGTCACAAGTCAGTAACAACTGAGAAATATCTTATTTTGTATCAGCTAAAAAACTAAGCAATAGATCATTCCTGGGAAAAGAACTATCTTTGCTTTGAAAAATATAGCCCTCTGCAGTTTCACATTTCTTATTATCCTTGCAACTCTATCTAAACTTAGTAAAAATTCTAGTCTAGAAAGTCACACATTAAAATGTGCAACAAATATTCTGTATTTATAGATTCATGTAACACACTCACTAAAGCTGCCAGAAATCTGTAAAAAAAAAGCCACCCCTTGTTAGAAGATTTGAATATATAGCAGTGGACTATTTAAGTTTGCAAAATCAGATCATTGTGTTGGTAAGTACTCGTGCACCCAGATCATGAACCAAAGTCTACATCTGGCTTAAAATAGACAGAGTTTTTCCCAGTTTACTTCTGTTAACTGAATATAGTGTTTGACTTCATGCAATATTTTTCACAGGCTTTGTATGATCTCCATAAAAAATATTTCCATGGAATCAATGCCAAAATAGTTGACTGCTACAGGCAAAACTATAAATTGGAAACTCATAAGTGCCCATAATTTAAATTTATTTCAACAAGGTAGACAGGACACTAGTAAAACACAGCACACCATCTTCTGAACTTTTTCTAAATTATATATAATTACACACAGATAGTCTTTTAATGAATGCATTATAAATTTGTTAGGTAATTTATTTAGCTAATGTTAGTAATAAAGACTTGCAATAATCTCATGTACATACAATATATTTATGTTAAGCTCATCAGAATAATAGTTTTAAAGATCATTTTATAAGCAACAGTGTGAAAATTGCTACTAAAGACAGCAATAGGATTAACTCTAGCAACAGATCAAACAGAGAAAACCTCCACAGGACAAAGCAATAAGCTTGTGCTATTTGCTTCTGGAGGCTTATCAGTGTGCCTCACTGATATCCAAGGCAGCAGAACTGTCACCTCTTTTGTAAGTGGAGACTACAAGATCTAGTAATGTATTTTGTATGAGGAGAGGATCCCTAGCCCCACACTTTCTTCTCAGAACTGCGCCAGGTTTGGGGGTGAGGGAGGTAAGAATTTTCAGGCAGGAATGTTCACCTAGGATTTTCAAGAAATAGTTTAACACCTAGAATACCTGTGCAGTGCCAGCTTTTTTGAAGAAAAAAATAGCTAAAATATGTTACTGGTACTTGTATAAATATACTAGATAAACGTCACAAAGCAAAGTTATATAAAATCAAAAACTGTCAAAAATTATTTTTGTATTAATTTTTCTACATATTACCTGTTCCATGGACTCTAATTCCAACTTAAGCAAGGAGTGGACGAAAACAGTGTCAAGGGTATATATGGTGAAAGTGGTAACCAAAGTGAGATAAAGTACTGTGAAGACAAAAGAAGAAACCAGATGCAGACAGTCACTGCCAATTTTCACTCAGGCATCAGCAACATCCTAAACTTCTCTGACCCAGCCATGTCAGAGCCTCACTGGATTGACTAGATGGAGATTGAAACACGTTAAACAGATCTGTGTCTGGGATTATGCCAGGTTCTAAAAAAAACACCATAGTACATGCATAGAAACAAGAAAATTACAAGTTTTGAGCTTTTTAATTTTTTTTTTTTTTTTAATTTCAGGATAAATTTTTCTGCCAGAATTACTCAGATCACTTTTTCATTCTTAACTCTCAGGTACCCCACTCCTTCATCTCTTGTAAGGAACTTGTTTTGTTTGAAAGGCAAAGAGGAAGAGAATAAACAAAAACAAGTGCCACAGTAAGTCAAAAATGTTCTGCCAAGAGCAGTGAAAAACCTGTTACTACCTGAGATGCACAGGAAAAATCCAGTTTTCTACTGATTTTATTGTCTGTTGGGTCACAACTCTAAAGAAGAATAAAGGATTGATTCCCTTTCTCATTGTCACAAAAAAGTGCTGAAGTCTGCTTTAAATGAATATTCAGTAAGTTGGTGTTTGCTGTAGTGGTTATTTTTGCGTGTGGGTTTTGGGTTTTTTTCCTTTAAGAAATATAAAATATTCTAATTGTAGTTATTTTTAAATTTGAAAATATTCACATGTAAGATCTTATGATTATATTTAAATCCAACTAATATGAATGTAAGAGAAGAAAGCATGCCAAAACTTAATACACAAAAAAAAAAATCTCATTAGGATTACGGAAATAATAAATTTGGTAATATACATACAAATTTAAAGTAGCTCCTAGTCAAGTTGAAAATTAAAGCAGTACAATTTTTTTTCTCCTTTTCAGTTACCTATATTCCATAATTCTCTAGATATCATGTTTTAGTTTTCTTGTCCGAGTCAACCCAAAATCTGAAGAATCCAGTTGAATGAAGTATATGCATAAATATTGCTCCTTTCATAAAATTGAATTCTAAATCTAGCAGTGACTGATTAGAGAAAGACTCCAGTTTTCAGTGTGGGGATTTGTTGTTTTTGTTGCCTTTTTTATTTTTTTTTTTTAATATTAAACCCCCAAATACTGGTGGGTGTGTTTTTGGCTAATATTTCATAAACCTATCAGTCTTGAAGAAACGTAAGTTGCTCAGTAGAGGCATTATGGGAAATTAAAGAGAATACTGTACTGGGTGGAGGCAAGGCAAGGAAGGAATGCAACAATATTCCTTGAAATTTTTAATAATGACAAAGCCTGAAAGTGGTTTAAGGTTACACATACCAAGATCATAACCAAATATATGGCTTTTATTTCTAAGCTGTTTTGCAGATGTGATAGCTAGGCTGTTATACCTTCATAGAGAAATAATTAGTTTTCTGATATATGACATTTTATTCTGAACATAATTTTATAGACTCCTTCTTTCAGTACATAACTAAATTTTGAAGCAAAGCACAAACTTTTGTTGTTGTTTAATGCCTAATAAAAATTAGGCATTAAGTGAAAATTAGGAATTTTACATACACTTCATTCTCATCACATGAGAATGTCCAAAGCCAAAACTTATTGATCTACCCCTCTATGAAAGACTAGATGGCCGGGAGTAGGACATAAAGTAGGGACACTTTCAGCAAATTTACTGGAATACATTTTACTTTAGTTATAGATAGTTGAAGTAATAGAATTTAAATACAGGTAGTAAAGAATTTAAGGAGATGCGTATGCACCATTTTCTAGCCTTTATGAAAACATCCTTGCAATGTACAAAGGTCCTGATTCTCTACCGCCTGTTGCACTAGGTGCAGAAGAATTTACAAAGACACAAAAGTTTAAATTTTGCATGCCATCTCGAGTCCATGATTCTTGCAAGCTAACTGAGAAGCAGAATTGAAATGGGGCACCACTATGAAATACTGTAAGCATCACTTGAAGGAAATGTGTGCACAGTACTTTAGCTACTATTGATCTTTTCTACTTTTAAAAAGGAAGGGTATCAGGAACAGATACATTCTAGTAAAGCATTACAGCAAATACACTGGATCAGGCAGAGATTTTTCTAAGACAGAAAGTCATGACAATAGTTTGACCTTATCACAGTGTATCTTTCTCAATAAAACTTTTTATACTTTTATACCTTTGCATTTTCAGCTTTTTCTTACTTGTTTCTTGGGATTTTTAATTAACTTCCAGCAAAGTTACACTAGTATGAAAGTTGCAGTGTCTTCCATGCAATCTCAACAAGGATAATTTTTTAGGGTCTGTTTCTTCATTTTATTTCTGTCCTCTTGGGATTTTTTTTTTTCGTTTCTGTTTCATTTGTTTAGTTTTTGGGATCTTGCTGAGGGAGCGTTATGGAGCAGTGATTTGCTTTGCTTTGTTTTTCAAATGCAAAATTGTCTTCTGAAGCTTCAGTCTCAAACAGAAACTTATGAAGATTACTGACCTTTTGCATCAGTTTCTCAAGCACCAGCAGTGTTAAGACACCAGCTTGCTGTGAGCTTTAACAAGCCAGGAACTAGAAGCAACCTCAGGCTCTGATTTAGCAAATATCTTGTATTTGCCTTGGCCTTATCAAAACTCTGATCTGTCACTGACATTTTACACAATAGAATAGTTCTCTTTAGCAAAATTAAAAAAAAAAAAAAAAAAAAAGCATCTCCTAATTTTTTAATTGTTTTGTTTTCCAAGAGAGTAATGAAGTGTCCCACATAAGTATCCAGATTGGCAACATTAGAATAAAGCACAATGCCTCTGCTCATGCTTGGGGGGTATCTATTTGATCTGATTTCCATGGTGATGTATGCTTACAGCTCCCACAGTGCAAGCCTTGCCTTGAGACCCTCACACAAGAAAAGGAGAGTAAAGAGATTATGGCTTGCGTTGGTCTAAACTGTAAAAACACACTATATCATTCTTTCCACACAATGTTCACAGATATGACGTCTACACTGCACTCTATGCACAAAATGAGGAAGAAACATACTAGACATCTAGCAAGGTCTGAACACAAATCAGCTTTTTTATTCCAGAAATATAAACACCAAAATATTCCTGAGTCTGGAGTGCTGACAAACAGGAGCACTGACTGAAGATGAGACAAATCTTTGTTAAGGTTGGCAAAAGAATTCTGTGGTTTTTTGTGCCTAAAGATCTAGGATCTCATCAGATATAACCTGCTACCTCTTCTGACAGTGCAGTGTTAAGTTCTTCAAGGTACACAGAACCATCTGAAATATCTACAATTCTTTAAGACTAACACTTGGACAGTACATTGATGCCACTTTTATTATACTCTTATCTAATCTAAAATCACAAAAGGGTTGAGTTTGGAAAAAAAACGTTCCCGAAATTGCCTACTCCAAGGCTCATGCTCAAAGAAGTCTACACTACAACTGGTTGCTCAGAGCCTGTCAAGTCAGGTTCTGACCTTCTCCAAGGGTGGGTACCTTGTAAGCTTTCTGGAAAACTTGTTCCAGTGTTTAACCATTCTCTCTTTTCAAGCCAAATAATCTGAGCTTTCAGGCTCTCATCCTGTGTATGATGCTCGAAGTGTCATATCTGTTGTCTTTTATTGGACCCAGTCCAGTATTTCATGCCTCCTGTATCACAGAGTGCATTAATAGATATCACACTTCAGAAGTGGCCTCACCAATCTAAGAAGAGAGGCAGGAACACCTCCCAGCTTCCCACAAGCTACTGAAAATGCTTTTCCAAATACGATTCAGGATGCTGTTGACCTCTTTTGCTAGAAAGGCACAACGCTGTCTCACTGTCAGCCCATTTCCCACCATGACCCTCAGGTCCTTTTCCAGAATTTTCTCCCAGGCAACTTGACCACCATCCAGTTTGGTGCATGGGGTAATTCTCCCCTGGTGCAGGACTTGGATAAATTTCATGAGTTTCCCATTTTCCATTGTCTCTAGTATGGTGAAGTCCCTCTGAATAGAGGCATGAACTGGTATACCAATTACTCCTCACAGTTTTGGATCAGCAACCTGATATTCGTCAAGTGCAAAGTGGAAAACATGAGCAACAAGGGGAAAAAAATGCAGTGTACCATTTGAGAACCTATTGTAAAAATTTTTTACATTCTGTGACTTTCATTGAACAGAAATTTGTAATTGAAAGTATCAACTTCACACACCTTCTTTACCTTGTAACAGAAAAACTTTCAAAATATTTGCAATACAGCACAGCAAAATTAGCAATCTTACTCAGGGCTGTAAGCACCAGTTTTATGTGAATTTAGAGAAGAACCGAATAGGGGACTTTGCCTGCGACCCACAACATCCACATGACTAAACAGTGATACCCACACAGTTTAATCAATTTCAGCTAAGTAGCCAGCCACAAGACATCTAGAGTATGCATCTGTCCAAAGGCTATCTGATCAAATATTGTTTTGACCTTATCACTAAAAGAGCTACAAACACATCAGGTGATTAAACCAATATATTGACTATGCATTTCTAACAATTTTTTTCCTCCCCAGCCTAAAATATAGTTTGCTGTCTTTCCAAAGAATCAAAAATTCACTTCTTGAGATAAATTAATGACCATGAGTTCACAAGAATAATCATCAGAGAGAATTCTCATTCAACCATGTCGCACATATGGATAAGGTCTGATTGCACAAACTCTACTAAAAGTAATTTCTCTGATTCAAAAACAATAGCAAGATTGCTGTTGATCATTCTATTGTCTGAAACATCATTTGGTAACAATCAAGGGAAAAGAAAAGACAAGAAAAATTATGGAAGGAACAATGACATTTATTAAGCATATACAGGTCACCAACAGGCAAGTCTTTTTTTGATAGCACAAATGTGTAACTCTATGTAATCACACAAGACTGACAGAACAATACATTTTATTGGCAAATAAAATCTGAGTATTATGAGAAGATCCTATGCTTCTGAAAAATGTCTCTCTTAAAAAAAAACCCAAAAAATCAGCAAGAGCATAATGAGGAATGGTGCTGTTTTATTTAACAGCAGAAATGGAAATAACACTTCTGTGGTGCTTGTCTAGCTGTCAACAGAAAACAGTAAAAAAACTCACATCAAAACACTTTTTTTTAAAATTTAGGTCCAACTGAATTGAATTCTTTCTGTATTTAAAAATGTATAAATGTATTATGAAGCAAAATATTTAGGGTTGTTTTCTTCACATGAAATGCCCCACTTGATCTGATATTGCTTCAATACTTAATGAAATAAAATTAAATGTTAACCTTACAGGGCAAGGGGTAGGGTGGAGGTGGGAGAAATTTTACAAAAATGCTAAAGGAAAGGAAAGAAAACAGGTGACATAAGGATTCAGTGTTAAAGCCCGCTTAAATACAGCAAAAAAGCTTGAAGCAAACTTAACCAAAAAAGATTTGTATCCCAGCTTCTCACCTGGTGATTGTTTTCCTTGTTCATCATACTTCTGAAGAATTTCATTTCTGCTAGTGATTTTATCAGCAACATATTATACTAAGAAACACTCACCTTTAGTATTTCCCTCAACTCTCAAAGAGAAAGAAGTAGAAAGGTCTGTATTAGAGTAACCAAATACTTATACAGAATGCAAAGTGACATAGAGAAAACCTGAAATCAGAAGAGATTACTTAATTCCAATGGGAATCTGTAATATTAATCCTGCTGGTATCCCCATCATTTTTTTTATAAATACGTTCCATGAAAAATTAATTCTGCTTTCTACCTGTCCCCTCAAATATGCAAGCATTTGATTTTTCTGACTAAGCTTTAGCTGCATACTTTTTAATTGTTACAAAAAAAACCAAACCAAAAGATCCCAATTATGTGGTTCATAGCCTTTTATTTTTGACCACAGAGACGCAAATGCATCAAAGTGTATTACTTATTAAAGGCAATAATTAATGGCAGATAACATGTTAAAGAAGAGTCTGCTCATAACAGCAGTTCAGCAAACACTAGTTGTCTTCTGGGAATGAGGCTATATGTGTATTTGCCAAGATAAACTCACAGACATATTTACTCATTCTGCTCATATGAATATTATAAATTATTCCAAAAACATTACAGACACTCCTCAAAACAATCAAGAGAGATTTCAGTAAGACTTTTCTCTCTTATGTCTAACAGGATATCTGACAAATTTCAAACAATTAGATAAATTTGTGTACCATTAAAAACCCCACTCTGTTTATTATTTTACAGCTTACTTAGAATCTTTAAAAAACCACAAAAAAATTAAAACATCCCAAAAACAAGCAAAAAAAGGCCCTACCCACAAAACCATGCCCCATAAATATCCAGTCTTTCTAGGATCTTAATTAATGACACAACCAGTACCAAACTGGCCTTGAACCTTACAGAATGAAAATTATATTATTTGGTCTTTTCTGTGCAGTTCAATACTAATGATGTGCTAAAAATCATATTCATCTTGATATTCTTAATTTTTTCTTTATTTTTGAAAGCACTTTCATAATGAGGTCAGGTAACCTTAAAGAGTGTCTTTAAATGCAGTTTAAATTTTTATTGAACTGTTTGGAATATCAGGGATTCAACTCTGTATTTTGTTTTGTTCTACTAAGGCATTGACTCTTAAAAGCATGTATTTCTGTGTGCATGCATTCATGCTGCAAAATCTTCGTGTCTTACCAGTTTGTGTCAGGAGATTCTTTCAGTCTGCTTTTCTCCACACCTTTCCTAATTTCTTCCTTTCCCAAACTGAATCGACTTCTTAGATAACTTTGAATAGTGCTTGTTTAATTCCAGGATATAATGAAGGGAGGAAGTTGTCGCCACTGACTGAAGTATCTTCAACCCCTCCAGTCCTTATGCAGTAATAACATTCTAAGGCTTCATTGAGATAATGAGAATACAGACAAGAGAAAGGTTTAGATAGTTGACTTACTGTCCATAGTCATTTGATGAGAGGTATCTTACTTTGTAACTGACCTGAGAGCTCAGATTTGTTCTCTCATGTTTCAAAAAATGATATTATTAAAGCTTAAGTAATAACTTTTAAAATTGGAGGGCACCCACCAGGTTAGATATAATTTTAAGTTCACTAGCATCCTATTCTCATTTCTCCCTGAACTTTAGCACAAACTCGAGAAAGTAATTTAGACTTAGTTAGCCTTGGTTCACTGCAAAATTACAATACTCATGCCAACCTCTCTTGACCATTCTAAGATTATAAAGTTCATATGCAACATGGAGAGACTTCATAATGAATTGCATTATAAAAATGTAAAGTATTATTCAGATATTCCCTTGAAGCATCACTGAAAAATAGCTTTCTTAAATACCCTTTAGTATTTACTCCATAATAATCTTGATTCAATCATAACCCCACAAGAGTATTTCCCTGCAAGCAGATGACCTTTTTCTAAGTTCTGTCTCAAAGAAAGTGGCCCCCAACATGACCAGGAATATAAACTAAGGGAAACAAAAAATCAACGAGGAAAAGACTTGCTTATTTGGGATAACAAAATCTTCAAACCTCAAAAACGTTTCAGGATGCCTAAAAACTACTTTTTTCCATATATTTGTTTACAAATGAAAACATACACCAATTAGAAGTGCTTAGCAAAGAAAAAGGCCAGCATACATGAGATTTTCCACTGGCAAAGTATATTAGTAGTATCTTCCAACTGCAGGGGGTCAGAAACAGAAAAAGCAAAGACGTGGTTTGGCATAAGTTATAACAATTTAAGAACTCGAAGCACTAGCTTTTCTTTTGAGATTGTCAAAGAGCAAAAGCCATCCTCTGGAATACTGAGATTTTAATTTGGGCTTTTAAAATAATCTATTGTTTGTTTCTCCCATTTACAATAGCTCTAAATCCCAGCCTGGCATCTCCTTTTACTTAAGGCTGAAGAATCTAGTTTGGTAATAACACACAATGTTTGACACTCACAGTTTTGTGACTGTGCAAAGATGAAGCCTTTAATCTTTGAAGCCTTTGCTCTGTCACAAAGCTATACTGAGACAGTAGAAGGAAAAGGAGACCAAAAAAAAAAAAAGAGGAAAATAGAAATAAACAGAAGGAAAACATGGAAAAGAGCAAGAAAAGATGAAAATGGATTGGCTGAAGAACAGCAGAATGAGGAAGGAAATTTCAATGCAATATAGATAAAAGGAGAGAAAAATAGTCCTGTCATCATTGTGGGAACCTGTCAGTCAGAGATGAGAAACACTTATTGTTCTGGCAGCCAAAGATTACAACCACAAAAAAGCAAGCATTTAAGTGGGAACTTCAGCACAACAAAATCTAGGGGGATGCTCTATTCAAAACAATCTTTTTCTTAGGAAAGTTTGTAAACATGAACAGCTAGATTTATGAATAAAGTAAGTGAGAGTTTATTTCAAGAAAATATAATAAAATGAAAATATGTCACTGATTAATTCTTGAACTGCACTTTAAAGATTAATATCTTGTTGTTTAGAACTCTGAAGTTTAATTAAATATCCTGATGAGTTTGACTTTACTTTTTAAGTGTTGAGGCAACAAACCACACTAGTTTTAAGAAGTTAAATGTATAAATAAAGCAGAGTAGTTGTCCACTGGATCCAGAAAATAAAATATTTCCCTTTAATGTCTGGAAGAAAGGCTGCAAAGACCATTACTTCAATCCTTTGAATGGTGAAATAGCTGCCATCTGAGCAACATAATACTGAAAGCTAGATTAACTCGTGCAAACTGATTCAGGATCTTCTAACTAATGTAAGGAAAAGAGTGAAGGGATTAAAGCCTTTCCACATAAAATTCTTTCCTTTTCCAACTGTGCTTTAAAAAAGAAAAGAACATCTACTCAGTGAAAGAAGAGGTCTATATATATAAATCTAAATAATCAAAGGTGAATGAAGTGAGTTACACCAAGCTTTAAGCATCAGCTGGAAAAGACAATAGCGTGTCTCAAGCAGAAACAATAGCCCAGTTGGGATGTGTTTTACCCTGTACAGGGAACAATTTTAGTTAACCAGTACACCTTAGCCATCTGTATAATGAATAACTGATAGCATATAAATGGAAATTGAGTGGACAGGTTGATAAAATAAATAAGAACTGGAACATCTATAATGTTTTGTCCATTTTTGAAAAGATGACAGTGAAGTTGCTTTTGATCAAACTGTAAATGTAAATTCCCCTAGAGCTCCCTGGAGAAGGCAAAAGAAACTCCTTATGATTCAATCCATCATGCTGTGTTCATAAGTATCTATTGAAAAATTAAAATGTTAACTGTTAAAAAATATTCATCAGCAGAAGGTTAATATCCTCCTTCATCGATATTTCTCAATTTAATTGTAAACTAAAATTCTTATTAGGCATACCCAGCAGTAAACTGATAATACCACCTAAATGCTCAACAGATGTCTCTAACTGGAAACATAAAATTTTAATAGTCACTTTCTTCAGTATTTAAAGACTATATTGTTATCAACATATTTTTCATAAAGGAAGTCATGCACTTCTGTCAGTTATATTTATTACACCAAGGAACACTTTATTACAATAATGCAGATATCTTCATTCCACAAACCCCAAAGGTACTTAAAGCTAGGATTTTATTACTTGTGCCTGAGGCCAAACAAAGCTATAAACCTGCTACATTCTAATTCAAATACTGCTGGTGGGGCTTGCATTTTTGTTCCATAAATTACAGTACAATGTAATTAAATACACACCGAAGTGGTAGCCATAGAAACAGTCTTACCAATTCACAAAATTTTAGAACAAATGAAAAGAAAACCCCTGATTTATGAACAATTCTTTTTACTCTGGACTAACTTATTTCCTCTCAAAAGGAATATATGTTAATATTATTCCATCAGTATGGGATACTGACTGCCCTTGAAGTTCTACTAAGAGCTGCTCACACTATTTACCACTATAACACCTATTCTGTTCCTGTCTAACAAGGTACACCATCAATTGCATCAGCTCTGTGTTTTGAACAGGCTAACACTGACCAAGTGTTTCATCCACTTGTGGATGAAATATCCAGACATTAAATGCAAAACAATTGATGTCTGTTGTGATATTGCCTTGTTTAAAATGAGAGCACAGGCAGCGCTTGGAAAGCCTCGCTAGAAGTATCACAAGAGCAGGAAGCTCTCCAGTACATTGTGATACTTGAAGCTATAAGAATTTTAAATCATAAACAGTGGAATTCCCAGAGTATTACATAAAGCATACAAGTTCTTATACTGAACAAGGCTTTATATTTTTCTTAAGAGTTCTGTTCAAGTTGTGTAATATTTGGTAGACCTTATAAGTCAAAAATCTAGAGCTTGCTTTACTAGCATTTTATTTCTAGAAGTATTTTAGTATTTGTTTTTATATAATTTGAACATATTTCTGAAAAAATCTTATTATTTAATATTAACTTGATAAGGCCCCAGAGGGTCACACCTAGGTTGATCTTTTCTGCATATTCCACAGACATGTAAAATAGCAATCTGAGACACATCAGGGCTTTACTACATGTACAGTGCTTGACTGAACTTATAGAGTGTTATCCTGACTTTTTCACATCTGTCTTAGAGATACCAGTTGTTCTTCCTGTTCTTCCTTACTTATCAGGATGCCTAGACTGCTTTATAAACTTTCCTTGTCATGTTCACCATTTCCAAAAGAATAGAGAAAAGGGGATATGGTTGTGTTGGTGAGGAGGACTTTCCCTGACTTGTTTGTTTTTTGTTACTAAAGCAACTGTCAATGGACAAAAGAAGGGATGCAGAGGACAAGTACTCTTCTGAGTGTTTTATGAAGTTTTAATATAGAAAAAGAGAAACCAGATGTCCAGAAGGCATAAATGAATGTTTATTACTGAATGAAAAAGTTATTTACTTTGAGTAAAGTACCAGGTTTTCATGAGCTCTCAGAACAAGCAAACATAGACAAGTTTCTAGCACATAGATCTTTTCTGAAGAAGAACTATCCTTCATTCATGTGCTCCAACTCAGTGTTCAGTGGAACTTTAAAATGCAGACTACAAGAAAATCAGCAACTATTAATAAGAAACATCAAACAACCCAAGATTATCCATTTCCAAACATTAAACACATCCTCAAAAGGGAATGTGACTTAGATTCAGCATATTAAAAGCGAAAATCAACATGGAACAGAGAATGTGCCACCTGTCAGCTAGAAGTTGTGCCAACTCTCTGAAGAAAATGTGCAGCAATTCTACTCATACACACAAATGCTTAAAGTTGCAGAACAAGAGCTGACAAGTCCCAAGAAATAACATGCATACATATGTGCAAAAATTCCCTTCTCCAGCTGTCCAAAGGAGGTTCAATGAGTTCATACAGCACAGCAGGGTCAGAGTAAGCAACAATGTGGTTTTCTTTAAAGCATATAAGAAGGAAGCATATAGAATCTGGAATTCAGACTCAACAGAAAAAAAAAAAAACGTCCCACAGCATACTCTCAAGTCCTTATCCCTGGTATCAACCAGATAATCTATTTCTCTGGAGCACAGGTCTCCTCTAGCTCATGTGCCCAGGTTTCTTTCTGAGAGAAACAAGAGCACAGGTAGCTATGAGTAAGCCATACCTAGCTTTTATTTCTGCATGGAGCTGGAAAACAGCTAATTCTACTAACCCCAGAGCTGAGGAGTTTGGTCGTCAGTGCCACAGTTCAGGTACTAAATATAAATTTCAGCTTAACTTTAATTTCTAAATTCCCCTTCAGACATAGAACAGGTGCCAAGTAAAGAATGTTACATGCAGCATGTTAAGGATGCTCTAACAACTTATTATAGAATAGGAAGGTAAAAATTAATCTTTCTGTGTTCTATTCTTGGCCTGGCAAGGCCCAGCAGCTAACAAATATTCCTAGATTTCAATCCTATGCTTTCTTGTGTTAGCAATGATGATAAGATTGCTAGTAGACCCTTTTAATCAGGTTGACAGTACTGTTCTTTGTGGCCTATGATTTTCTCTTATATCTCCTGATTGTTCACCACCACTATTTCTGTATATAAGGACACCAGGAATTAGTCCCAGAAGTGAAGGTATTTCAGCAGTTGCTTAAATTCCCATTTTATTTTTCTTAGCTACAAGTGCACCCGTTTCCATACATGCTTCCAGCATACTCATTATTTTATGCCAACATTATATGATAATATTTCTTAGAGTAAAAATTTCTTTTAGGTAAAATGCCCTCATATCTAATGAGATTTTTATGAACATATCTCTGGTTCTGAACCTAATATAGGCACTATGTCATAATTCGGGAAGGGGAAAGGACAGGGAAAGGGAAAAGGAGAAAGGAGAAAGGAGAAAGGAGAAAGAAAGAAAAAGATAGGAGAGGAGAGGAGAGGAGAGGAGAGGAGAGGAGAGGAGAGGAGAGGAGAGGAGAGGAGAGGAGAGGAGAGGAGAGGAGAGGAGAGGAGAGGAGAGGAGAGGAGAGGAGAGGAGAGGAGAGGAGAGGAGAGGAGAGGAGAGGAGAGGAGAGGAGAGGAGAGGAGAGGAGATGAGAGGAGAGGAGAGGAGAGGAGAGGTTTATAAAATTAACACTGGCTTTTTAGCATTTGAAAACATTTCTAATTATGTCGAACATTTTGAAAATGTCAAAACTGTTGTGTTGGTTAAAAAACACCAAACATAAAGAAGAACAATGTCTTGTCCATTCCCTTTTTAACTTTTTGTAAAAGAATTTCTGATTAAATATAAACAATTAAAAAGCATTTAGAAAAAAAAGAAAGAAAGCAGATCACAGTAAATCATTTTTCTAAGGCTACAATTATTGTAACTACTTGCATAGGAAAATGTCATTACAAATATCATAATTGTCACCTTCCCTGGCTTCTAACTGCAGTATGAAAAACAATTTCATAGAAAAAAGCCATATAGTAATAATATTCTCATAAGAATTTCAAATCTATTCAAGATTTTTGTTTGTTGGTTTTTTTAGTTTTATTTTTTAATATCTTCCTTTTTTTCTTACTGACTCTCAAGGAGTCATCAATTCAGACTTATAACCTTTTGTCTTACTTTTTCATTGGGCCTTCCCCACAGCTTGATTATTTAACTACTCACAGATACAATCTAGCAAGATGAGTACAGCATTAACTCATTACTGCCCAGCAGCTCAGAGTAGGCTACTGCCCCTTGTCACAAATGTATATTACCATCTTTGCTAGTGCTCTGATGCATTTAAGAACAAGTGCCGGTATCTTAGTAACAAAACCAGGTATTAGGTACTCCTATGACTGTTCTGTGCTTGCCTTTCAGATATAAGAATTGTATTACCTACAGTTTATCAATCGAGTGAAAAAACAATTGCAGCTGCTGACTACACCATTTTGCTATTCGACCTTTTGGATCTGACAGTGGCACATTTTGATGATCTACTGAACTGCAGCTAACAAGCAGGAAAACATCACTACAACCAAATTCAACAATGTTGTCAAATGTAACAAAAAATGAAATTTGTGTATATTTCCAGATATTGTTAAAAATTATATTCATACAGCTTTTTGACAATAGGTGTTAATTAACTTATGTTCTTACCATTTGTTGCATTAGGACATGCACTAACCCTATGTGTGCTATCTTTTAACTGTCTTGGGATTTTCCTCTTTAGAAAGAACTATATATTTCACAGCTGACACAAATTTACACTGGCATCCTGGCAGAGAATAAAGGGAGCATCAACCTCATCCAAAAATTTGATTTGGAATACAATATTTCCTATATAAAATAATGTGACCTGTTGTTTTACTATTCAGTTCAAATGTTGTGTAGCTCTGACTCCAGAGAGAGATGATGTATGTTTAAGCCAATGTTGAGAATTGGGTATTTAAGAGCCAAAAGAAGCAGTATCTCTGTTTATATATATGCATTTTGATTTTTAGTATTGCCCGAAGGCCTGCAAAAACAGAGAATCTATAACCACACAAATACACAGCAAAACTTTTCTGAGAATCCTTACTGATAACACTGAAGAAAGTTCTTTCTGTTTACTGCAGTGTACCTCATCTGTATTTTACACAATAAGTGCAATTTAATGAAGTCAAGCAATCAGAAAGGACAATGTCCTCTTTCACTATGTTAGCTATCAGGTTTGGAAATTCCAATGGCCCTACTTTTTTTCTTGTCAAATTTTTTTTCTGGGATCTTTCTGTGACAATGCCTGGCCCAAACTTTGGCTACCATAGCTTAAGAAAGAGTGAATCACATTTCTCTTCTAGGATGTGTTCTCTGGTGAATTTCCAGATACAAGAATAAGGTAAACAGCAGGATCCCCCAAACAAACCATGATCCACAGACACTTTTTGCTGTGTCTGTTTAATCCAAAATGTCATTCAAAACACAACAAATTTTAGTTTTTCTCCTGAAATTTACTTCTGAAGAGGCTCTGCATGATTTGAATCTCATTTAATTCACACAGCTGACTGCCACACATGAGCGAGTGCCTGATCCTCAGCCTCCTGCCCCCACAAAGCACAATCCTTCCTCCTACAGTCTGTTTAATACAATTACCAGTGTAGGTTACCTCTGCCAGGTAGCCTTTTTCACTGTCTATTAGTTTAGAATATCATCATAAAAAATATCTCTTACCAATATTCCACATATCATCCTAAACACGTGTTAACTAAACAGATCCCTTCGACAATTACCACCAATCAGCATATCAGGCATGAGAATTAGGCTTCATGAGACAGATTAAATTTTCATCAAAGCATACTCAATTTTATGTTCTTCTGTGGTCTGTTTTGTTACTTTGGGTTTTTTCTTAAAAAGCTGTTTTAGCAGCAAGATATAAAAATAATTAAAATAAACAACCCCTTCATGATTGTTTTAGGTATATTACTTTTAAAAGGACCCTTGCACAGAGATGCAATTCTTCCATTTCAAATGTTTTAGCAATGATAACATGAAACTTAATAATCCCTGAGTTATGAAGGCTTCAGTAGTCTGCAGAGCTACTCGCTCCACATTACCTGTATGGATTTAGATCAGAGAATTTCACAGGGTGAAATAGTTTCAGCTGAGATTTCAGCTCCTAGTCTGCCCCCAAGTCACCCCCAAACAGCTCAACAAGCAATATCATTCTATGATACAGTTATGGCTTCAAAATAATGCAGTTCCTTTAGGCCAGGAATGTATCACAGATTTTGGTTAAAGTGGTTTTGGCATTTGATTTATAAAGCTACACTGACTAGCTTGAGACTCTTTGAGAGTAAAAACATCGTAAGAGAGTGAAACAGTGCCCTTTTGAATTTATGAAACTAAAAAGCAGGAAAGAAAGATCTTAGACTTTTCATTATTGTTATTTAGGAATAAAATTGAGATCAAAATAGACGCAGGTGCCTGTGGGGTTGTTAATTCAATAAACTACATCATTCTTTTGGCACATTCTCCTAATAGGAAGATAGAAAAGCAAGTTTAAAAGAAAAGTTAATTCTGAGAAAACACTATATGGAAAAGGACTCTTTGAAATAATTCTCGGTCTTTCTAGGCCAATGCTCAATTCAAAGATTTTTCTTTTGGTCCCCTTTTGCCAATGATCTAGTCAGTGAAGAAGAGTTAAAAAAAAAAAAAGAGAGTAAAAACTGTGCTTGAATATTTTCTATGCAAAAATCTGCCTACTTAGGAAAGCAGAGACTTTTCTTTCCCCAGAAGTTTGAAAATCCATGGGGTTATCCTGCTGCTAAGTTGATGTTGACAAACTCATCATTAACATGCTCAGGCTCATTTTCTCTGGTTTCAGGAGGCCCTTGCGAAGGGAGTTAGATAGCATCGCTCTGTCCCATGGTTTCTGAGGAGCTGAAGTTGCCATTAGGACAAGATGTTTAACAGGTGCTGCAGAGAAGCTGTAACTCTGCAATGGTATCTATGTCTCAAAAGGCCTCAGGTCATCCATGAGCTAAGAGGGACATACTCTTGCTAGAAGGCAAAACTTATCCCCTCACTGCATGATATAATAAAAATTCAAGACCTTAAAAAGCATCAGGTTTTGCTTCTTACTCTGTTGGAGCAGTAGGCAGCTGACCTATGTACCAGCAGATCTGAAATCACTACTTATATTGAAGAGAACAAGACTTTATTCCAGCCAATGGAAACTTTTAACAACTTCTTTTCATTTTACAAATGGGATTTAGAAGGCTACTTTTCTTCTTTTGGGAGAATTCTAATACCTTTTGGGTTCAAAGTGACATCTCTTGTCTTACAAAAGGTTAGCATATTTCTTTAAAGAATCCTCTCTTCCATTGCTCTGTGGTTCATACAATTCTTTTCAGAATGTGAGTATAAAGTAGATAGTAAATCCTCTTGCTTCTATTACTTTAATATATCTTCCAATAAGGTAAAACGAAGCCCCTTAGACTAAATTAAGTATGAGATTACCTAATTGTGGAATAATTTTCAGAGAGATTAAATGTGAACCTTGCTCATAGTGAATGCAGTCAAGGAATGCAGTCGAAGGTAATGGTACCATTTTCTTCTTCTCTTACCATATAAAAAGCGATTTTCTGTGTATCTATTTACTAATTATGAACAGTAAGTCATCACACTCAGGTTGCTGTGTTTAGCTTCTGACAGTAAAGTCTCAGCTAAAACAAAACTGATTCTGATCCAGTGTAAACCAATTCAACTACTTTGCACAGACTGAAACACCCTGACATAGTTACATAAAAATGGTGACTGAGTCCTTGCTGTGAAATCTGGTATATCTACGGACTTAGGGGTTTAGTAGGCACCACAGTGCCATAGATATGTCATAAAATGGCTTATTGATTCTACGAACTGGACTCCTGAGTCCCTGGGTGCAAGAAAGTCATCTCTTTAGTACGCCCAGGAGTCTCTCATCTTGGAGGGTCTTGGGTCTTCAAGTCTCCCTAAACACAACAGGAGTTTGGGGTCCCTTCAGCCATTTAGGCTCAACATTTTCAGAACACAGATTTAACTTTCTCCCAAATATACTTTTTCTGAACTTCATCGTGCTAGAACATATTTCAATCCCCTTTGGAAAAGCTTTAACTACAAGTCGATTTTTTTTTTCCAGATTTCTTGGAAAACAAGCCACTCTAAATGTCAATATTCTTTTATTCTTTTAATTAAAAATATTTTTCATTTTTTGTCAAAAGAATTCACAAGTTTTTTTGACTTTTACTCATCTAGGAGAAGTGAATTCCACTTTCTTACTGTTGAAAAATGCTAGTGGGTTTTTTTCTTGTTTTGTCCTTTTTTCTTTTGTTATGATAAATTTATTTTTTTCCCATTGGATGGGATCAACCCAGATCTCCCACAGACACTTTGCTGTTATTAAATATTACCAAATTCCCCTTTTTGGGCTGTTTAAAGAGAAGATGTTTTCTCCATAGGTGCTCCCTCCATACTTATATTGACCCTCCATGGGTTATATAAGTCACAGCGCCGAGCTAACTGAGAATTCCTTGCTGCTCATGGATTTAATATCCTTACTTCCAGTGTGTGATCTGGAATACATTACTCTGCACTGCTTTCCATGTAGCTGTGAGATTCCTCTCTATTCTGCCTTCCCAATGGATAAACAATGATATGCAGCAGCCACACATTTTAATTGCCACCATAAACCATCCTTTTTTCTCCACACAGGTGCAATAGAGCTCTAATCCAAAAGAAGTCTTCTTTCTTTCTCAAAATCCTAATGATATGAGGAATTCTTGCTATTTATTGTGTATTCCTGAGCAGCATTCCATGTGGACTACTTAATGTCTGCCATTAGGATGCATGACCTTTAAAGAGATTCCTGGCAAAACACCTTCTAAGAAAATATCCTCTTTAAAAAAACTTTATGTTGTGACACAAATTTCTATTTGAGATGTTATCAGGAATCCGAACTTCCTAATTTGTATATTCCATCATTGCAGAAAAAATGTTCTTCACCACAATTTAAGGAATGGATTATGAGATCACAAGAACCCAGTAATAAAGTCTTTCAAGGCACCAAACACAGATAATTACTCCACAATGTAAGGATACTGCAGTGGTTCTAATAAATCTAATGTAAAATGTTTAATGTAAAGTTAAATGTAAAATTAATTAAGTAAATTCATTAATTAAATTAAATAATTAAAATTAATCTGAATATTTATTCAGATTTTGGAATATTTTTATAAAGACTCTATAACATTTCAGATAGCAACATCACTTTACTGAGAGCAATTGAAGTGGATGTGCACTGGAGAAACCATTACTTTTGGAATTTTATGGGTACATGTTTTCCATGGCTTTACCTTGTTCATGCATATCTCTGGAGCTGGCTGACTGCACTTGCGGTACTGATCTATTTTTCTATACTTTCTCAGCCAACAGAAATAAATCTCCCTACAGTTTCAGCATTCCAAGCAAACTAGATCCCAAATTAAAAGATGAGAATGCCCTGAAAACCTTTTTAGACCTAAATCCCAAAAGGCAGGAATTTGCATATTAGTCAAGCAGCAACAGTTTTAATCCCAGCACTGCCACCTACTGAAGAGATCATTATAATAATTTTTTTTTTCTGAAAGATGCACTTTAATACATAGATAAATTATTATCTCAGGAATTGGGTTACTGGATAAATGGAGTCCCTAACCCAATAAGCTATACTATACAGTCTGGCAAGATGTTCAAATGACCTTAAAATATATATAAATCCAATTACAGGAATGGTGGAATTTCAGCAGTAGTGAACAGAAAAATACCAATTCACTGTGTCTAGGCCTGACTTTTTCCAAGTAAAGGCAAATAAATCCCATCTGAACTGAATAATAACAGAATCAAATGCTGTTTCAAGTTAGTAAGACTTGATATTAATCAATTAATTGCCCAAAAAGGCACTCAAATTAATAAATCAATGTTCCATATTCTGGAGGGATGAATGCAAATTGTAGCTGAACAATACTCCATGGGGGGAAAATAATTCCTATTTTTTAAAATAAGAAAATCTCAACAATAATTTATGAGTGATTCAAGCTTGATCACTCATGGACAGCTTCACCCTTGGTGTACCTGCCAGTTCCCCAGAGGATGCTTAGGGTACCTGCCAGTTGCCCACATATTAATGGTTGATAACTCACCATGGACACTTTGTTCCCTGGCTGCATCTGCTCCTGCATGAAACAGCTCAGTTTGATGTTGGTGAACAGGTTAGGCCACACCCCAGATGAATGCACCAGATGGCTTAATGATACTCAACACTTCCAAAATTTCTTCCTGAGGAAATGAGTCTCAATTTCCATTGTAAAAATATGGGTAGCCAAGTGCTGGCAACAGAGATGGATAAGTGGCTTGTTCTGTGTGGATTAAAACAAGCATTATACAGACAACACCTGAAATTATTTTGTTATTTTTACCTAAACCTGAGAGTGTGGCAGGGCACAGATGGCTCACAGGGCCTGGAGGACTCCAGGACTGGGGTGGTCCCATGTGGTTCACCAGGAGAAGGCAGAGGGCAGAAAGCAGGAAAAGCTCTACTCCCAGGCATAAGACACCTCCCTGGTGACAGGAATGTGACAAGGCAGGGCCAGGATGCTGACCCTGCAGGTAGGCCTGGTTGGCAGGCTCCATGGCCAGGCAAGGTCAGGCTGTGGGGATTTGGAGACCAGCCCTGCTGGGAAAGGAGCTGAGGGCCCTAGGGCTGAGAGGGGGTCCTGAGCTGTGGTGTCTTAGGTTACACTGTGAGATATAACCAAAAATATGTATTCTATCAGCATCTCCATAAACTGTTAAAACCAGGTGGGTCAGTGTTCTTTGTCTCATCCATGACACATCCCTGGTAACTCCCTCTGGGGATACCTTCTGCCAATGGGCCATCAAGTCCCGCTGCATGACTCATAAAGTTACATCATCCCATTGTGAGATGCTCTGTCTAGGGGGAAGAACCAAGCATTCCTACCTGGATATAATCTGAGATTTGGAACACTACTGGATTCCCAAAGGAAGACCAGACCCTTCTGCACCACCTTGAACCTTCAGAGGAAGACCCAACCCTTCTGCAGGATCACTGCTTCAACAGAACCACATCTGCCACTCCAGGAGGACTGCAGCCACCAGTTAATGAGACTGCTACCACCACCCTCACCAACAGGCTGTCAGGCTGTATTCTGACTCTGTCAGTTGAAGCCAGTGTTTCTGTACTACTCCCTTTATCTTAATTTTCTTATTAAATTGTAATTCTGACTTGGGATCTCCCACTAGTTTGTTTTCAAACTAGTACACATGGGCAGGTGGGGAAGGTCCCAAAAGGTGGGCAGGGACAGGTAGTGCTGGCAGTGATTCAGTACCATAGGAGGATGATATGTTGGCTTCTAGTAAGTTCATCTTCCTTTGAAAATGTCTATATTCTCTGTATTTTCTGACCACCAAACTCACAGACTATAAACTAAAAAATTTTAATTCCCCCCTCAAAACATTATGAAATTGTTTAAAGATTGATTCTTTCATATCCTCCCCCACCTCACCTCAAACTGAAAATTGAAAGATTACAATTAAATCTACAGCAGAAAACAAATTAACTCAAAATATGCATTGTTTCTTTTGCTATTGTTTTCAGTCAGCCATAGGAAGCCAAAAGCACTGCAGCTGGCCAGATGGATTGTTGGTTGCCCTCAGCCAGGTCTGGACAAGCTGCAGCACACAATGACCATCTCTCAAGAAGAGCGGTATCTTACAAGGAGGTGCAGAGCACACCAGAGGGAAACAAGAGGAAAGGAGCAGGTTAGCTGGCCCAAAACAAATTCAATAACATATTTTAATGGGTCAGGGAAAGAAACTTGTTCTTAGGAAGTAATGCTCACTTGCCACTGGCATAGTTAGAAGGGAATTGCTCATGCTAGCTATATTTTCAACAGTTGGTAGGACTGGTGAGTCATTTACAGAGAATGAGAGGATCTAACATAAATGGAAAGGCTGTTAGAATAAAAAAAAAACAAGTGGGTACAAAAGCCCTTGACATAAATAGAAGCAAGAAAAGAAAAATAAGGAAGTGCTCAGAATTCTGCCCAGTCCATGCATTTTTGAGATAAACACACAAAATCTCACATCTGTCACCTTTACTTTCTGAATTTATTTTCTTCTTCCAACTTGGAAATCATTTGTAAAAGCTGTATTCCTTTTGCCATGGGACTCCACTTTCACATCAGACTGTGACATTTCTATGATTCTCCATCTTACCAGGTACTGTATTTGCGGGGTGCCCCGTGGCAGGAAGGAATGAGGAATTTGACTCCACGTTCTCAGAAGGCTAATTTATTATTTTGTGATACTATATTATATTAAAGAATACTATACTAAATTATACTAAAGAATACAGAAAGCATACTTACAGGAGGCTAAAAGATAATTATGAGAACTTGTGACTCTTTCTAGAGCCCCGATACAGCTTGGCTATAATTGGCCAATGAGTCAAAATAATTCAGAGTAGAAACCAATGAAACAATCACTTGTTGGATAAACAATCTTCAAACACATTCAACATGTGAGCACAACACAGGAGAAGCAAATTATTTAAGACTGTTTTCCTCTTTCTCGGCGGCTTCTCAGCTTTCCAGGAGAAAATCCTAAGTGAAAGGATTTTTCAGAAAATATAGATATAGCCACCAGGTATTTTTTGTATTGTATAACTTCACAGCTTCTTTCCCTATACCTGTTTCTTGCTGCAAACTGACCAGATGCATTACAGGCCCTAAAATCCCATTTATTTGGTCCCTTGTTCACACTGCATTTCTTTTTTCCTCTTCCTCCACATTTTGTTACAATTTTTTCCCCAAGTCTCTCACTCTGTAAATCCTTCTTTTCTACTTTGGACAAAATTCTAGTCTCTAACTCTTGTTCTGGTGTTTCAAGACTGGTCCCACATTTTACGTCTAATTTCTCTCCCCCATGCTTTATCTATTATTACACTAAATCATTTTCAGTCCTAGCAGCACCTTCCAAAAGGATCCCTGCTTTCATTCAAGTATGTTCTCTTGCCTCCCATGTTCTTCAATTTGTCATTTCATATCACTTCTTGTCTCTTCTGTCATATGGTTATTCCCATTTCTACACAATTTCCTGACTTTAAGGTGCTAGAAAGATTCATGATAGTAAAAATATCAGTGAAGAAAGCACATCATTGTTTCTATTGTCAGATTAGTTGGTGCTGAAGCGTCAAGATGCTGTCCAAATGTCACAGAGTATAATCATAAATTTTCTCTCCACTCAACAAATCTCAAAGAATTAGTACTAGGGATGCCAGTTCCATATCCTTCTCTCTTCACCTATTACTTGTTTCTGAGTAGATTTGAAGTGTCTTCTGCAATCAGGCTTTTGTAGAAATATAGCAGAGGCTCATCCAGCCCCTAGATTATAAACCTTTGCTATGTACCCATGTAAGTACCGATAGCCAGGGGGAAAAAATACCGTATCAAGAGAAAGTGACCCTAAAAAGTTTGAGTTGTGTCTTCTCAATATTTCCAGTGAAGGGAAAGGCTCAGGTAGAATCAGAAGTACACTATGTGCCAATACCTGCCTCTGTGGCTCATATCCCATGCGGGGTTTGTGTGCCTGTGACCACTGGGCCACCTCTTAAGGACTAAGGAATGGTTGTCTCCATCTGATGAAGTAGGACAAGAGAATTTTTGCAAACAAGCTTATTTGCAAAATGGCATAGCATTTACACATGCAAGAGAAGTGGTATAGTAACGAGCAAGGATTCTGGGAGACAGCATAATAAAAATGTGCTTCCACATTCCCTGAAAAACATCACTACCGGGAACATATCCAAAGTGCTGGGACACAGATTTCTCCAGCAAAAGGAAAAAAAAAAACAACAAAAAGAGAAAAAACCACACACACACACACAAAAAAAGAGAACCCAAAAAACAACAAACCAGAGGAATTAGAAATTGTGAGTAGTTGCAGAGTAACAGAACATGGTGGGATAGTTCACATTGTAGTGCATGAGTGGGAACAGATTCTTTAAGAGGCACAGGTTGGGGATGACAGGAAGGCAAACTGTGCTCTATTCAAAAGAGCAGCTTGAATGTCTGGAGCTTTGCCATGAGGTGGCTCACAAGCAAGCTGAGGGTTTACAGGTCTGGATCAGAGGGAGGCTAGTGAGGAAGCTGTTGTGATGATCAAGGGGTAAAATAAGATGCAGTCTTCTTTAGCTGACTGAAAGCAGCCTTGCAATCAGGAAAAAGATTAAAAATATTGATTTGACATGGAATTAGGAATTCTAAAACACTGCTGCAATTGAAACTGGCAGGCAGCAATCAAAACCTCTATTAGTATACTGATGGGAAAACTAGGGGGGTCTTGTGATAAGGGTCTGCAGCGCTCAAAGCTTTGTTTGCTAAGATCTTTTACTGATAAGGTATGTCCTCTGACCTTTAAGGAGTCTGGAAGACTGAAGTACTGCCTGTGGTAGGAAGGGATTAATGATCAATAAAGTAAATAAATTTGTTTTACAACATTTCATGAGACCACATGAATAACCTGATGTTGGTGAGGAAGCGGAGCCAAAATGACCTTTCAAAACCTGGGTGATGCAGAGAGACCCTTTGTGACTGGAGAATGGAAAGTGTCATATCGTTATTCAAAGATCAAGAAAGAGAATTTGGGTCACTAGAGGTTGGTCAGCCTCACTGCAGTGTCCTGGAAGATTATGGAGAAATCTGCATATCAAAGTCATTCATAGGCATATGAATGATAAGATGATTGGGAAAAACCACAATGGATTTACAAAGGTAAAATCACACCTAACTGATTTCCCTCTCTGATAAATGAATTGGTGGTCTAGGCATATTATTTGTCTTGACCTTCTCATGATTTTTGCATGGCTTACAATCATACCTTTGTTGCCAACCTAAAGAGATGTGAACTGGATGCACAGACTACAAGATGCTCGTACAACTGATTGGACTACAGGGTGCATGGCAAACTGGTTGTATTACAAGGATCCAAGGGTAATGGGTTGCAGTTTGAAATTCACTTTGCCAGATGTTTACTAAAGGCTTTCCTCACAGGCAGGTACTGGGACTGTTACCATTTCATATCTTCACTACCTACCTGGATGACATACAAAACCACACTCATCAAGTCTGTGGATGAAACCAAATGTAGGGGAAGAAGATAACATGCCTAACAACAGGGTTGCTCTTCAGTGAGGCTTTAACTGACTGGGACTGATGAAAATTCAGGAAGTTCAACAAACACAATTAGAAATTCCGAAATCTGGAATGAAATGACCATGTGCAGCAGTATTGTCTGGGTTTGGGACTCATGGATAGAAAGGTTTTGAAGAAAAAAAAAAGAGATCCTGAGGTTAAAAGTTTGAACACCAATCAATAGTGCAGCTTTGAAGCAGTAAATGTTTATTGAAGAGTGGGATATATTAGCAAGAACATAGCCAGCAGATCGAAATACTCTGTATTTGGCATTTGTGACCGCATTTAAAGTATCTTGCCCAGCTTTGGTTTCCCAGTACAGGAAAAGCAGCAACAGTGGGGAGCAAGTCTAATGGAGGTAAATCAAGATAGACCCTAGAGAGATTTTTTAATAGGTCATTAAATCTTGTGCAGTTATATGTAGCTGGGAACTTCTTTTCCAGTCCAGATTAATTCACCACCTTTACTGTTTACAAGAAAGCATACACTGCTTTGTAATCTTTGTCCCAGCACTAAAATACTCTTGAGATACTGAATCTGTACATGGCCATGCCACTTCAATGTTTTCTGAAGTTGGCTGCCATGGGCACGGATAGAGTACAGCCTGTATCCAACAGATGTCCTGAGCCTGCCTCTTTCTAAACATGATGTAGACACTTTAAGCCTTATGAGGTGGCTTGACCTTGGCTGGATGCCAGGTGCCCCAGAGGCTCTAGCATTCTCCCTTCTCAGGTGGTCAGGGGAGAGAAAATGAAATGGAAAGAAAGCTCATAGGTTGAGATAATGCCATTCACAAAAGCACAAGCAAAGGGCTCTGTGTGCACAAGCAAAAACAACAACAAAGATTTTATTCTCTACTTCCCATCAGCAAACAATGTCCAGTTGCCTCCCAGAAGCAAGTCTTCAGCCTGCCTAGTAGTTACTCTGGAAGGCTAATGTTGCAAATAACAGATGTCACTTTACTCCTTCGCCTTTTTTATTTTTTTTTTCCTTTATATCTGAGCTGATTTCATATGCTTTGAAACATCCCTTTTATCAGTTTGGGTCAGCTGTCCTGGTTGTGTCCCCTCCCAAGATGCTGCCCAAACCCATCCTTCTGTTGGTGGGGCAGAACGTTGGAGAGAGAGCTGATGCTGTGCCAGTGCTACTCAGCAGCAGCCAAAACTCTGGTGTGTTATGAACACCTTTCTGAATATCAATGCAAAGCACAGCACTGTGAGTCCTGCTACGGGGAAATGAACTCTGTCTCAGACAGACCCAATATAGCCTTATTTTCACAAAATCTGGTGATCAGTGGTGTGGTAAGAAAGCAGTCCCTTAAGAGTTTAACATGTTAAAGTGTACTTGCAAATCATCTGTCAATTATTTAGTTCAGACAACCTGGGAAGCTCTGAAAAATATTAGTGCACACATAAAAAGCAATTAACAGGCAAATATCCTAGGGAGGATGGGGACATGAAGGCAAATAAGCAAGGCTCTTTTTACTCTCAGTAAAAACTGAATAATGCTTTATAGTATATGTGGATTCCATTTTTGTTTTCAAGAGGTAAGCTACTTCTTGACTGAGGGTAAGGGAAATATACAGAAATATTTCTAAAATGTTTATCTCACTTTTTATAGTCCAGTGGTCTGAATTGTACTTACTGCAATCTGATCTCTGACTTTCATAGTTCTGTAAAGATAATTTGTAAATTTTTCACAGGAATAGCTTAGATATTTGTTGTGTAATGTATCATTGCATGCTTGAGTGTAATACATTGTAATATACCTGCATTGTCCACTGTCCTTAATAAACATTTTGGTCCAATCACTAATTGCATGGGCATTTTTAATCCCATGTAAACTACCTATGCATTTTCTCATCTTTTTTTTTACTTGCATGAAAGTTAGAACTCTGGAAAAGTGTTTTACATACAATGCCTGTCACTTATAGCTTACATGTACATGTACATGTCCCAGGATGCTTTTGAGTTTTGTATTTGTGCAAAGAATAATTAGTTACTCTTCTGATTTTTTTAGAAGGGCTTCTTCCCTTCCTACAGACTGTACTTTGTCACAAGGTGTTCGTGTTAAAGGATCACACAGCTACTTGACGATCTCATTTGTTATTTTTAACAAATACACTAACACCTATACAAGAGGGTCTGTAATTTCCAAACAGGCTGTAAAAGGGAAGATTCCCAATATGTCTGGATTTTTTTAAAAAAGAGAGGTACTCATTCACTTGGTTACACTATCATTCAGGGGGAAAAAACTGAATGGGGTCAAAATATTAACTAAAAATCACAGATGCATATACATATCTCCCACTATTTATTTATTTATTCATAGTTATATTTTTCCTCAGTGAGATGGAATTCTCCTGTTCACGAGTTCTGGCTGCATAACAGAGGGAGAATAATCTGTGAGTAGTCAACTAAAGCTGTCATAATTTTGTATGAACAAGCTTTCACACAGTTGGAAAAGCATTGAGTATTTTAAGAAATACTCAAAAAATTCATCATCACAAGCATTTCAAATATGCATGAAAGGGCAACAGAGGGCAAGAGAAGAGAAATTAACATGTCTTAGGGAGGTAAGTGTAGTGGGAATCTTCTTTTCTCTACTGGATATTTTTAGCACAGTTCATGAGGTATAAGAAAACAATAGAGCCATTGCAAAGAAGTAGATTAATGGATGCTTTCCTCACCCAGGTGAAATAATTATGTAAAACTGGATTTACTTGACAGTCAGGCTTAAAGGACAGATTCTAGAGAGATTGTAAATTCTTGAGAGAGCTCATAGCTCTACAGAAAATTTCAGGTAGGGAAGAAGCCAGGTTTTAGAAGGTCTACCTATATCCATTTAAACTCCATCCTAAAATAGTCCTAGTCATAGTATAACAAACGGCTGAGAAAATTCTATTGTCAGTAACAACAAATAAGAATTTAAAAGAAATATTTTTTAAATATTTTTTCCATATTCTCACTGTCACAGAACACTTTAGGAGAAACATATTTCTGTGCTAATTTATTTCTTCTAATGAAAAAATTTGGAGGACCCTTTATCCTTTATCCACTGTAGTCTCTGTACTCTTAGTTCTGATATGTGACAATGCAATGCATATCTCTAGATGTAAATTAACACAGTCAAAATTAAGTCAGCATATGAGGATTACTGTTGCTAAACTAAGCATAGGGACATGCTTGCTTTCAGTTTTGATGAGTTCTAAAAGTTTCCCATCTGGACTCAATAGAAGGACAAACTGAATCTCCAGCTGTGGTCTCCCTGAATGTCTTTTTGAAGCAATTCCCACACTGTGCTAAAGTTTTACTCATCACAAAAGCTTCCTACAGAACATGAGATATTTAAGTATTTTATTAATAACTGTATGCTTCACTTTGCCCTAATGTTACCTAAACTGTGCCAGCCCTCACACACTGAAATATATACTGCTATTTGCTATTACTCTGTAATAGTAGTCTTATCTGTAAGCAAAGATAAACAGCTTTAGGTATAGAATGACAAAAAATAAATTAAAAATCAATTTGTTGAGGCCACGTTTCAGAGCAAGAAAGGTCAAAATGCATACCAAAAAACCCAGCTCTCTTGATCCATTCCTAGCTAAAAATGTATTTTACATGCATGTGTACATATACATGTGTGTGTGTGCCCTTTTGTGTATATTCACACACTGAAAGCATTTCAAAGAATTAGTTTTAATTAATTTAGCTACATCAGCAGAAATTACAATGTCATGATAACTACTAATTACTAATTTATGAACTTAGGTTTGGATTGAATTTATAGCACTGAATATATCAATATGCTGAGAAAGGGTCTTATGATACAGTTGATCTCACAAAACAATTTAAATTATTTTTATTCCCATGGCAAAAGTAACACTTCATTCTTACAATGAAAGTACTGTCAGTCAGAAAGATTAGTTTAAAAACTTAACTTGGGTATTTTATGAGTTTTGGAGCATTTGTCAATAAGACCAGAATTTCTGTTGACACAGAGGGGTTTTTTTGGTACAGAATTTATAGTCATTATTTGCTTCTCCATGTTTTGCTATGTCATTATTTATACCATCTGTTGTATGTGACCTGCAGGGAACCAGCAAGTTAAGCAACTTTATTTTGCTGATGAACAGCAGAGAGGATTCACTAAATAGGTTAAGCTATAGGAGCTAAGAAACAGGAGATTTTAGATAAACTTGGTGTGTGAAGTATATTTTCATTATGACATTCAAATAACATTAAGTACAATTAGTGGTCTTTAGATTTTATTGGCAATACGAAATAAGAAAAAATAGATCATGATTATTTTAGATAAGACCATAAACATGGCTAGTTTGGGGATCGATTTAAAACATGCATTCAAAATATATTTGCAGACCTTTACTTATATTATCAAAAGTATGATTAGTGTCAAAATACCTCAACACCCAAGAATAGTTGTGTTACCTAAGGGTTTGCACTAATTACTGCTGCAGGTTTTTAAATGAACATAATGGTAGATCATGACCAAATCCAAACCATACAATTCAAGCTCAATGGTTCTGATGTTTTTCATAAGCTCCACTCACGTGTTATAGGAAACAGTAGACATTTTGGTGTACTTATAAGAATATCAGATATCCTGATATATTTTTTGTTAGAGGTGGAACAGAACCTCTGTAGATTACAACAGGGATTATGCTTTAAGAACAATTAAAAGAGCTTCCCAGCACATTACGAGTAGGCTTATTTAAAATAACAAATGTAAATAGATTGATTAGTAACATTGGAGTTGGTGTAAATTTAATGTTAAGAGGCACTCAATAAAGTCCATTCATAAAAGGAATGAACTTTACTGAAGTGAGACAAGCAAGATCAGCCTCTTAGTTGAAATGACAATGTATTTATTTCACTATGGAACACTTGAATTTTACTGATACTTGATTATATAAACAGCTGATCTAAATTCTTGTCCATCATCTGCCCAGCCAGCTAGTCTGTGTCTAACTACTCTCATGATGGATATCAAAAATTCCCAGGAATTTATAAACTCCAAGTGTGACTTAATTAACAGGTGGCCAGGAATAATAAAGTTCTATTTTAAGCATTATGACAGGTGAAATCATGTCAGATAAAAGAAGCCACTCTATTAAGAAAATGTGCATTTTACAATGTATCATAGTTTACTACTGTGTTTAAAAATTAGTCATGACTCCTCATGATAAATGATCCTGGAACAATTGTTCAAAACAGTAAGTGGTTCCAAATCTAGAAACTATGCAATGACTCAAAAACATTCCTTGGCCTTTCAACAATATATTAAAAGAGGGGAATTGATTAAATTTCTTCAGTTGCTTATAACTGCTTAATGACAAGTCATTACACATGAAAATAGGTATATTAATGACAGTGTTTTTTGAGTGTTCATTAACAGTAGAAAGTTATCCTGGATCAAAGCAGACAATTAATCATAAGAGATATTTTTAAACAATGTTACCTGTGAGTCTGCCTATTCTTGAAACCAATGTCACATCAGAAGGACATGAAACCACTTTCAGCTATTTCTGAATAAATCCACCAGTAAACAAGCCCTTTTAGCCTATCTTCTACTTTGACAGATTGTCCAAGAAACAAATTTGGTCAATAAAAACAAAATGTTCTCTCTAAAAGTTAAAAAAGTCACAGCTGACAAACACAATGTAACTTCTAAACAACTCCTTAGCTTCATGTCCTGTCTCTCTCCTCCTCCCACAGATCCAGCTTGCAAGATGCTGACCAGTAATGAGATACACCACACATCCATCACACCCACTGTCTCAGGGGGAGGTGAGAGCACACAGGCTCTCTGGCAAGGCTGTGCTCAAACTCGGGTATAAAACTCAAGGAAGGCAGCGATATATATGAGGAGAATTTATCGCTCCTAATAGAGCTCCTGGCTGCCACCCTGCCGTAAATAGGCTGGAGAAGTACTAAAACAGTGAGCACCAACAACACCCGGGTACAGAGCGTTCCCTGGAAGGGAAGCAGTCAAACAGACAGTGGTTTCATAGGAATTTGTTACAACTGTTACACAGCACCTTGTGAGGAAGATTGAAAGCTGTTGGAAGGGGTCTTGTGCTGTTGCTCCCACAGGAACCAGTTGTTTTGGCGCCACTGGTCTACTTCACTACCACGTGTTTTACACTTCTAGCTCTGGTGGTGCCCCTCAACATTAAATTTAAACCAACTCTGAATGTTACCCGAACTATTTATTTATATAAGTTATTTTCTATAAGTTTACTCTTACTGTACTGAGAGGCTCCTTTAATCATTCTGATTTCATATTTCCTGCAATCTCCAAAGCTGCAGTTGTATATTTTTCTCCTCCAACATAAAATATATCATGCTATACACACCTTATGAATACATCAAGATTTCTACCATTTCCAATAGCAAGTAGATTGCATGTTCTCAAACCCAGATGCAAAATTAAAAGGGAAAAGGTAATAATAAATATTGCAAAAAACATAAAAGAAAAAAAAATCATTATTGCAATTAGTGTACAATAAGAATTTACTCCACATTTATTGTAACTGCTTTTATAGGAGTCCTAACTCTATAGCTTAGCATGAAGGACACAAGAGTAGCAGAGGGAAAGTGGCATTGTATGAGATACCTTCTTTAAATTCAGAAGATTGGCTGTCATTAAAACATATTTATAAAACAGAAAAAACCATGGTCAACATTACTGAGCTTGAATACATGAAGTGAGATATTCAGATTGTCCAGCTTCAATGGCCTAAGAAACTTCCAGGGATAGTTCCAAGGAAAACATTGCCATTGGCCTCATTTTTCTTAGGAGAGCCAGAACGAAGATGTCATTGCCTTATTCAAGCCAAATGAACTGAAATAAATGGGAAAACTGAATGTGGTTATGGTAGGCAGAATTTAAAAAAAAAAACTGAGTAATTCTTATTTTAAATTATTTTGACTGAGTATTTTTATTTTAAATTAAAAATATAGTAGAAATTAAAAACTTTGGAACTTGAAACCACCTCAGTTTCTGTTTCCTTGAGTGACACGATCGAGTTATAAACACAAGAAGTAGTTTTACAATGTCAAACATTAAGATAACTGTATTTATTGTATTTTAATAAAAAAAGGTTGCTGCTGACTCAGGTTTTACTTCATGTACTGAAACTTAGCCCTGTGATATTTTGCAACTAGAAACATTGCAGTCATGCCAAAGCACAAAGAGGAACTAGAAAATGCAACCCATTTAAGAAACCAACAACCTGAAACCAATTCATTAAGTAACTGAGAAAGTGAAACAGCAAAGCAAACAAACCACATCAATGGTCAAAATGCACAAAAATGTTAAATATTAAATTGGCTTATATATTAGTCATCTGAGGTATATAAGCAACACAGATAAGGGTTTTTTAAGAATATATGACTTTAATTTTGTCCCTTGAATGATAAATTTACAATGAAAATGACATGTCCACCATAATTTTGAAATACAATGTAGTTACCACCGCTTTCCTGAAAATGCCTTTCCATTATATTTGGTTGTGGCAGAGAAGTAAATTTGACAAAAAATAAATTCTTATGCACATCCATCCTTAGGGGATTCATAATAAAATGGCACATTTAAAACTAAATAAATATTGATAAAAATTCTATAAAATAAACATTCCTCCTGGATCTCCTCAAACAAGATTTTCCTCACATGTTGTCTAGTACACCATTTCAAAAAATCCAAAAAATCCCACTGAACTGAAAAATAAAATTAAAAAACTGAAGAAACAGGATCAGTTTATTGAGAAAGAGGCAAAAGGATACAATTGACATTGGCCTGATATTTTACCTCTTGTTGATTGGGACAATAATTTTCTCAGTGTTCAATACCGATGTCAGTCCAACTCTAGAACTTTGAGGCCATTTGTGTTGGGAAGAGCAGACGCAGCGAATATATGCATGGCACCTGTGCCAGCTTCTGGAGCATTTGTGGATCCTCTGAGGCCACTCTCCCTCTGAGGCGCCTCTCCCTAAGGCTGTCAAAGATGCTTGTGCCTACTCCTACAATACTTGCCACAGACAGCTCAAGCAGAGATGGTTTTATTTAATTTGGAAGAGGAAAACTTTGCTCTGCCATCTCTCTGTGCTCCCACAATGTGTACTCAAGCATTAGTGGACAAATATATCAAATAAATATCAGATAAAAACCTCCAAAATATGGTAATGCAAAGAAAGTATATATTTTAGGGTATGGACAGAGAAGATATTCAAAGCCTCCACTGTTGCTTCTAGAAATGTCAGGACAAGTCAGAAATGTCAGTTCCTTTACCGGTTTCCAGATTGTAATTGAAGGATCATGTAGCTCTCTTACTCTCTCTTTCTCTCTCTCTAAATAGGTCTATAAAGATCAGCTGGAAAGTGCAGACAGAAATTGTTCACTGGTTAGCTTTACTTAGAGCTACAGGGTATATATGTGCTTTGTTTTGTCTTATTGATCAATCTAGCTTACATTTTTAGTACACACAAACAAAGATCAGGAAAAATAAAAAGTTGATGAAAACACGAACAACACAAATAAGGTTCCAATCGTGCAAATTTTGCTTCACTGGATAAAGCACTTCTTGACACAGTAATGTCCAGAATCCCCCTCCCCCAGAAAAAATACAGGACTGAGACTGAAGCCATTCTTTTTTTTTCCTTTTTTTTCTTTTCTTTTTTTTTTTTTTCTTTTTTTTCCTTAAGGCTATACAACACAAAGAAATAAAGCATGGAAGAACACCTCATTGGGCTGAACACTCCATTCTTCTGGCTCTAGAGTGAGCCTTTGACAAAGCGATTCTGTGGTCCGAGTTATTTGTTTCATTGGGACAACAACAAGAGAAAGAAAAAGAGGAAAAAATGAAAGAGATGAAAAAATCAAAAGAATAAGAAAGTCAATGATCCCAACAATAAAATCCAAAACTGACTTTACAATCACAGGTACAAATTGCTCAGGTCGATAATTTCATTTCTCCTAAAGATCACTGTCGTCTAAAACTAATTAGAGGCGCAGGTTCCAAGGAATTGTCAATATTCAAAGCAAATGTTGGAGTTTAGAAGGTTATCATTCTTCTACTGTGACAGTCTGACGGGGTGACCGAAAATATTGTCATGTGCTGCCAAGTTCAGTGTGTCATTAACAATTGAATCCTTGCTCCGGCTCATGGATCTGTCTCCTATTTGGCCTTCTTTTATAGAGGAAAGACTAAGAAGCCGGAAAAGGTTGAATATTTCCACCCTCCCATGAGGTTACCCCTTTCCAGTTTGAGATGCACTTTGTCTTCTCTTTCCATGAGGAGCAAGACCCCATTGCTGGCTGCTTCTCTGGTGACGTCCTGATCCCCTGCAAAAGCTGAAATCACTGGGTAGTTGTTTTGCATTAAACTTACCTAAAAAGTGCAAAGAGACAGAATCTGAGTTTTCGCAATACTCTCAATGATTTTTTTTTTTGCCCTGTGCACATCACTAAACTTTTGTACAGGTCAGAATCTAGGTTGAATTAAGCTAAGGAAATAGGCAATGCATGATTTCTGTCATGTATACAGACCCCTTTAAAAATAACCCACAATCTCATTCTTCAGCTTCTGTGTTTTGGTTTTTTTTTTTTTTTTTTAATATGAGTCTTGAAATTGGCATTTGAAGAAAAAAAATAAAAAAGAAAATGAAAGGAAGGACAGCATCTTCTTTCAATTAGAACCCACCTGGATGGTTTGTCTGTTATAGACCTTGACCACGTGGAAACTGAAACTATATATCCCTTTTCTTGGTGCTACAAATATACTGGAAGTAAGATCAAAATGGTTGCCAATATTAACTAATACCTGGAAGGCAAACAAATAAAACAGAACAAAGAAAAGGAGAAAGAGAAAGAGAGAAATCAGAGAAATCAGACTCCACCTTAGAGAAGCACCAGCAAAAATTTGACATGAGCTCAATGACCAACATAAAGCAGAGCCAAAATGGCATTTGCAGCACAATTAAAAGTGCATGGCAGGGGAATGGAGTCAAGCTACAGAGGCATTTAAAAGGCATCAGAGTTAATAAAGCAATTTAGTTACACAAAAATCATCTCCAAAGTCTGTTAGATGAAGTGCAAATGTCCACACTGAGCTGTCAATAAAGCAAAGGTGGCAGAAGGAAGAGGGGGAGGAGTGTGAAATGGAGGGAAGGAGGGAGGGGGAAAAAGGTAGGAAAAAATACCAAAAGTAATTAGCTCATAATGGAAATGTAGCATTTTAGATAGCACTACTGAAATCAGAGCTGGCCTCGAGTTTAATAGGGTATAGAACTAAAACTGCACTACAGAGAGGGGCAAAGGAGGAAAGAGGACGCTCAGCAACAGCAACATCTGCCAGCTCATGTTCTCTGTCCCTCTGGAGGGCTGAGCCACTTGGACCACACGCTCCTCAGGAGGCTGGGATGGGCCTGCTCCTCCTTCCCGGCAAACACCTTAATTTTTCATATATTTCAATGGTTTTTTTGAAACAAAACAAAACCAAAAAGAAAGAGGAAGAGCGCTCCGGCAGATGTGCAAAGCCTCGTGCGGAGGCGGCGGCCGCACCCTGCCGATCCCGCCGATCCCACAGGGACCTGGCCTCGGCTCATCCTCTGGGGCCGTGTCCCGGCTCCCGTGACGGGAGCAGGGTTTGGCTCCAAGGGCACGGACACGGAAGAGCCCGCGGGTCGGTGGCGATGCCGTCCGGCGAGCGGGCGTGCCCGAGCCCGCTGCTCCGCCGGGGCCACCCCGGGGCACGCCCGGCACCCTCAGCCGGCGGGCTAAAACTCCGCTCCAGTGAAAAAATGCAAAGCGGGAGAAAAAAAACCAAACAACCACAAAACCATATTATCGCCCCCCACCCCAAAATCCCAAGCTTTTTTCTCCCCAACAGCCAAAGTCTATAGTTGCCCCCCAAAAAGGAACAAAAAAAATGATTTAAAAAAATCTTATTGTGCGAGCACCGAGAAAACGCCTTCAAACTCCTAGGAACTGCACATTGCCGGGTAAATTATCGAACATATACAATATATTTAGCAAGTTGGGGGGCTGATTTTTGTTGTTTGTGGTTTTTTTTCTACTGATCCAATTTTATGAGATCTCATATGCGACGAATGGCTGTGCAAACTCATTAGGAAGGACAGGTAGACCGATAAATGACAACCAGACAGGTAAGAAAAAAAGCAAATAACTCAAAAAACAACAAACAAACAAGACAAAACAGTCTGGTATGCTAATTTTGGCTGACTCTGCAATACTACTTCAGGAGTCACAAGCGGTAGGAAAAAAGGAAATTTCACCGCAAAAATAAAGTGAATGGACAGGGTTTGGTCTCCGGGATGGGAGCGGTGCGAGGCAGGGCAGGACAAGCAGAGCAGGCTGCTCGCTGCTCTGCCCGGCGCATGCCGTACGGGATAACACCATTCCGATACGGCCCGCCGGGGACACCGTTTGCCTCGTCTGATAACGCGGGAAACACCCTCTTCTTCCTCATCCCTCCCTCCCTCTGAGACACGCTGTGACATTCCCAAATGCGCTCCGAACAGGCAGATCCGGCGACTCCTCATCGGTACCACTCTGAATTTGCACCGAAGGAGGGATGCTCACGCTTCCCCCGGGTCGTTCCTGGCTGGCCGAGGCAATCCTTGGCTGCAAGGCGCCCCCGCACGCGTCCGAGGCACAGACTTTCACCTTAAAGCTCTTTCCGTACTAGCCATTGTGACCGGACAGGCAGGCAGCGTGTTCACCCCCGGCACCACCCTGGGAAAGCCCCGCAGCTATCTAAATGAACTTTCCAAAGTCGTTCTGGGCCGTTGAGACGTGAAGTTGCTATTGGGCGGGTGGGTCGAGATTTAGAGATGGAAGGGGAGCCAGGAGGAGAACACGCGTGCAGCCAGGGGAGGCAGGGGCGGGGGATGCCCGCGCAGGACGCGGGGACAAGGGGGAGCGAGGGCGAAGCAGGCGGCGCCTGACCTGGTCGAAGTAGATGGTCATGGTGCGGTTGCTCATCTCGGAGGGCTCGTGGTTGGTGCTGCGGGTGGCCGAGAAGGCCACCTTGGCGCTGCCCGAGCGCACCGAGATCCCCAGCGAGGAGGTGATGGCGCCGTCGGCCGAGGGGCTGGAGTCGCAGACCACCAGGCACTTGCCCTCCAGGACGATGGGCTCCGTGTCGTTCTGCGCCCGCACCGGGCACCCGGCGGGCAGCAGCAGCAGCAGCAGCGGCAGCGCCGCCGCCAGGCAGCAGGAGCAGCCGCCCGCCGGCTCCGGCAGCGCCCCCCGCCGCCGCCGCCCCATGCCCGGCGCCGAACCGCGGCTGCCGCCGCCGCCGCTCCGGATGGCCGCCGACATGCGGGCGGGCGGGCGCGGGAGGCGGAGGGGGCTGCGCGCCTGCTGCCGCCGGGGCGCCCTGCGGCCAGCGCTCTGCGGGACGGCGGCTGGGCAGCGGCGGCTGCGGCCGCGCCTTCCTCCCCTTCTCCTCCTCCTCCTCCGCCTCCTCCTCTGCGCGGGGCGAAGGAGCCTTCTCAGAGGGCGGGCGGCACGCAGCAGCCTGCCAAGGGGAAAGGCGGCGGTGAAGCACGGCGGCGGGCAGGCGGGGAGCCGGCACCGCGCCGCCCGGAGGGCTGCCCCTCCCCGCCCCCGGCGCCCCGGCGAGTACAACAGGTCTGGGAGACACCTGGCTGGTGTTCCCTCTGTCTCGGGTTCCCCAGCAGCCTGCCGTACTCCGAGGGGGGAGGCGGGGCAGCGCTGCATCCCCAAACCCCCGGCGGAGCATCCTGCGGGTGCCTCGGGCAGTCCCTTTCCTGCCCCACAATCAGTGGGGTCTCCCAAACCCGGCTCCACTTCTTCCCACAGCCCCGCTATTAACTACATCTGCGCGCCCGGCTTGTATCCGTCTCTTAACGCCCCAGACACCACGGAAGGAGATTTTATTCTTGCTATAAGTAACGCGCCCTCTTTCCCCTCGATGGAGCTGCCCCGCTATCTGTAGAGTTCTCTCCCGCCCCGGCCGGGCTCTGGAGCCGCCGCCGCCCTTCTCCCCGCCTGGGCACCGATTTGTACTTCCCAACCTTCTGAGACCCAAGCCAGGCTAGCACCACTGCTGCCGACCCCGGCGACTCCCTAAACTGGCGAGAAGGAGGCAGCCGGCTCAGATATCCCCCGGTTCCGACCCCGGCATGCACACATATCGCAGGAGTCAAAGCCGTGATCACGCGGCTTCTCCCTCTGAAGTTGCATCTCAGTTTTTGCCGTTCACCAGAACACCCGGTGATCTCGCTCCTGGGAGATCGCCCCTCACTTCCCCAGAGGCATCTCTACGGTTGCCCTAACCCTGCACCTTACTCTTGCTATCATTGAAAATGATATTTTGCTAAAAGAACAGCCGGCGGGGAGGAGAAGGGCTTTTTTACCTGGGAGGTCCATGACGGGAGAGGCGCGTTGGCTAGATAGCTCGTCCGTGAACTTGTATAGCTTAGAGAAAATGAGCCGAGATTGCGCTGGCAGAAAGAAAAGGAAACAGGAGTCGCCTCTTTCTCTCCCGCCCATTGCCAATAATCATCCCCCTCCCGCCAGCCGCTACCACCACCACCCCTCTTCCTCCCTCCTCCCCTCTTCTCCGGCACACACGCACACACACACACACGCACAGGCGCCCGTCAGGGATTCAGACACCGGCACCAGAGCGATGCTGCACCCCAGCCCTTGCCCCGGCCAGGCACCCCTGCGCCTTGGAGCCGCACCCCGACACAAGGCGAGCAGCAGCGACAAGCCGCGATGTTCCCACTGGGACGGCCTTCCCGGTGTCACCGGAGGCAGGGAAGAGCCGTGCCGCCTCTCCCCCCCTCTCCCCCGCCATTATTTCTACTTGAACCCGTCGTGCTAAGACGCCCCTGTTCCAACATGCCACCGACACGGTAGCGCTCACCAACCGAACCACACGGCATCACTCACTGGGAGCTATTTGGAATTCACAGACTTTGATTCTGACCGCAATAATCACTGAAAAAGACATGTTTTCGGGGCACTTCGGCCCGTAGGGCTGCGTCCCGCACGCCGCAAGGCCCCATTCCCACACACCTCGGCGCCCAAAGTTCGGCGGCGGCTCCCCCCTTTATCAACAGATTTCTTCCGCGGGGCGTCCTGATTCCCGGCCCGTTTCCCGACCCGCTCCCGAACATGGACCTGCTCCCTGACCCGCTTCAGGACTCTGGGGCTTGCTCCCCGACCCGCTCCCGAACCGAACCTGTTCCCAAGCCCGCTCCCGTCCCAGGGCTCGTTCCCGGCCCCGGCTCCAGTCCCTTCTCCGTCCCCGGTTCCCGATCCCTCTCCCGGTTCCCGATCCCTCTCCCGGTCCCGCTCCCGGTCCCACCCGCGGCTCCTCTCCAAGCGCGGTCGAGAGGCGCCACCTGGCGGCGGTGCGAGGCGAGCCGAGGGGCTGTGAGGGACTGAGGGAGCAGGGAGGGCCGGAGGGAACACGGAGGGACTGAGGGAGCAGGGAGGGACGGAGGGAACACGGAGGGACGGAGGGAGCAGGGAGGGACGGAGGGAGCAGGGAGGGACTGAGGGAGCAGGGAGGGACGGAGGGAACACGGAGGGACTGAGGGAGCAGGGAGGGACGGAGAGAACACGGAGGGACTGAGGGAGCAGGGAGGGACGGAGGGAACACGGAGGGACTGAGGGAGCAGGGAGGGACGGAGAGAACACGGAGGGACGGAGGGAGCAGGGAGGGACGGAGAGAACACGGAGGGACGGAGGGAGCAGGGAGGGACGGAGGGAGCAGGGAGGGACTGAGGGAGCAGGGAGGGACGGAGGGAACACGGAGGGTCGCACCCCGGCAGGGGAGGGAGGAGGGAAATTCCCAAAGGGCAGAACGCTCGGCTGAGGAGCTGGGTGGCCGCCGCCTCTGGCTGCCTGCGGGGCCTGGGTGAGCTGGGCTCGTAGGTCGCCCCTGCCTTGCGGAGTGATGTCTGTCACAGCCAAGGTTATCATCAGATGTTGCTGGCTGCAAATGTTTCGTGCTCCTGAGCTCGTGGGGCTGCTGCTGAGAGGTTATCAGCAATGCGAGGGAGGGTAAGGCAGAGCTCTGGCAATGCAGGTTTGAGAAACACCATTGCATTTTGATGCATTTCTGTCAATCGTAAGCTGGGTTTTTTCATTGCATATGGCGTTTTCCTAGAGATCCTGAAACTTAGACTTAGCATCTGGAAGGAACTTATTATAAAACTATGTTTACATTTAAGTGGTAGCTCCTGATATAGAGAAAATTTGCAGGTGTATGTCAACAGTAAAATTACAATCTCTTCTATGAATGAGCGCTCCTCCGTTTCAATCTTCTGCTTTAAGCAGGAGCAAGGAACCCCTGAGGGTGTCTGCCTGGTGATTTGCACCGAGAAATTAATCATGCCCTGAAATTACAGCTAAGCAGTGTGCAGGGAATTCCTAACCTATAGCTCCTTATTTCAAACGAGAAATTTATGCTAAGCCTGAAATACTCATGTTTAATGGTCTTCTTCCTGAGTTCAAGCACGGAGCGATGGGAGTAGAAAGCTGAAAAGTGTAGTGCATTAAAATTATCAGAAATCAGAGCAGGAACAAGTCTGTGGCTGTAAGGCAGCACGTATTCTGCAAGACAGGGAAAAGAGCACAGAAATTCCTTTAGAAGAGATTGACACTCAATCTTACCTGTGTCTGGTACACTAGGGAGTTGCTATTATTTCTCTTTAGATCACACTACTCATTGATTATGACTACGTTGTATAAAAGAGGCATTAAAGCAGAGCCAAAGGATTTGTACCTTGTTCTATATGACTTAAAATATAAGGCCCAGTGCTGAGGGAATGATGGCATGTTATCCCTTCTGCCTGCAACTTCCAAGGAAGATGAGCATAAGAACTAAAGGGAACTGAAAAGCTATTAAATCCAATGTGCACCCACAGGAAAAAAAAGGAGATTAAATCTTGCCCTTTTTAGTACAAGAAATAGATCCCAAATGCATAGAAACTCCCTTCTTCTTAGATAGGTAACTAGTAAAAGACCTGTAAGTAAAAATCATTGCAGTATGAATAGAGGGAGGGGGAATAACAACAGAATATTTACTTCTAATAAAATACCGAATCATATGACATTTACAGTGCTTATTAGAAAACAGTTCTGTGTGTTACTTCTAATTAAATATTGTCCTTAATGGAATAAAATTGCAGCCTTCATGGAGCTATGTAGCTGGTGGATTTACTTGAGCATCTTTCTCTTTTTTTTTTTTTTTTGAGTTGGAAGAATGAAAATATAGAACATTAAATTATTAATGTCAGAAAATGCACCTCAGTTATAAAGAGACTTCAGAAAGTATAGCTTCTAAACTAAAATTGCAGGTAAGTTACTGGTAAAGTTTGGTAAGGCTCTCTTTCTTGAGTTCAAAAAGTTGATTGTAGTTGGAAAAGAATAGTGTGTAATCAAGTTCATGTCATTTTTCATCACGTTGCCAAGAGTACAAACATTTCTACCAGGGATGTGTTGAACTTGATGGTGTGGAAGTTACACAAGAAATAAAACTGCTCATTTCTTTGGAACCATTCCTAAGCTAGCCCTCACCTTGAACTCATTTAATCCAACAGCTTCAAGGGGAAAAGCTTTTTGTCTTATCTACTAAATCAAGTTATCAACAGAAAAGTATTTTGATCAGTAGCTCCCAAGTGTTTCCCATATATTATTTACAATAATGTCAAACAAAATAGGGCACTCCTTTCCAAAAGAAAATGCTGTATGTCTTTTCCTGAAATTATTTCATAGATATTTGCATATATTATATCATTGTTACATGTACATGGACAGAGAAAGAAGAAATGTTCATTTAATGTGAAATTTTCTTTTATCTACCTAAAATATTAGAATAAATTTGTAGCAGGGACACAAAAAACACTTCCCTAATCAGCCAAGGTGATGATTTCTGGGTCCTCATTTATCAAATAGGTTACCATTTAAATGGCTAAACTCTGTCTTCATGGATTGCTTGGCCTTTAAACAACAATTTTACTGTAAATTGTAACAAATGGGATTTAAAAAATCTGATCATTTTTTCTTGCAAGCACGCCTTTGAAATATAATCTGATGGCAGAGAAAGTGCAGTCTTCTGTACCTACCCAGTGATGACCTTCATATTAACCACAAGTGATTGTTGGTGAGCCAGCTGAGGTACACCCACCCTCTGTGAGAGCAATACTTGTGCTAATTCTGCTATCAGCATGACTGAAACAATGTTTTGTTAATTCAAATCCGTGTTTAATTCCCTGTTCTATGGGGACTCCAGGGCTTTTTACCTTATAGCTGTCAGCTATGGCCAGGAATATATAACTGTCTGTTGATAACACGCACAACATTCTCAAGTATAAGCAATATAGGGAAAAATTACATAATAAATTAGAGATCATTCACAGAGATACTTAAACTTGTTTTCTACTCCCTGAGTCTTAGTGTTTCACACATCAACCAAGGCAGTTAGGCTTTTCCCCTACATAACAAAATTCACCATAAGTTTTTATCAGGTGACAGTTCTCAAGTGCAAAGGTTTTCCCTTCATTGGAAAGTGAGGAAAATTTAGGCTGGATGGACGAATTTACCCGTTCTCATAAAGAACATCATGTCTGATAGAATTTCAGGAATATCTTCATAAGATTTTACACATTGAGAGGAGTGTAATTCCTCAAGAACATTTGGTTCATATAAAAATATCAGAACAACCCTAACATCATGTTCTGACTCTGTCATCAGCCTCTCTGACCAACGCATTTTTGAGTCATTCAGGTTTGCTTGGGAAGATTTCGAGATGGAGATGTCATATCATTAAACAAAAAAATGGTGCAAATGTCACTTTTCCCCCCTAAATATATACCAATTAGAAATGCCCAGACAATGTGCATCAGCCACCAATGTGTGCTGCAGGTTCAACACTTACACCCAGCTTTTAACGTTTGGTGCATCCTCAGAACAAACAATTTACAGTGATGTGGAGCAGCTCTGCTATTCTCTGGATTCTTTCTTCACAGAGCTTTTAAGTAGATAAATGATGACAGCAACCCAGTGCGCCTTCCAAAGACTGCAAATTTTTTGTCTAAAAAAGAAAAGGCATTTGTGAGAAATGTTTACTAAAACAACAGCCAGACGCTGGGCTTGGCAAGCACAAATAATTATTTACTTTTTTATATGTACCACTGGACATTGCTCCTGTGCCCAGGTTTTGGGTACTTTTCACTCATACAAACTCACAACTTGACCTTATATGTAAAACGACCATATTTTAAAAATGTAGCTCCTAGCTAACAGAAGTAAAGACATTTATTATCTTTGTGGCCATCCAATATCCCCTCTCTGAGCTTCTCAACTGAGTTCAGAAACTGAAGAGTTTACATGAAATTTATAATGAAAACATTGCTATAAACATAGCATGATCTCAAGTTTCATTACAGGAGATTCCTTAGGGCTCATAGCCAATATACACAAACTTCAAAGAAGCTAATATATGTTAGATAATATCTATCTATCTATCTATCTATCTATCTATCTATCTATCTATCTATCTATCTATCTATCTAGTATCTTACAGATATTACCTTATTATATATATATATATGAATGAAAAATACATAAGGTGTATATATTAGGTTCATACAGATTTTATTTGGGAAGAACTCTAGTGGTGTTAAACTATACTTTGTATAGATTTTCTTGCTGCAGGTGAGATGCTGCTATACAATGTCACACAAATGTGAAATTCAAGAGATGCAGATTATTTATTTTCAGAAGAGAAAATCTTGGAAAAGGACTTTGAAATACAACAAAGAAATGCCACAGCCTTTGATTGCTTTACTTAGTTCATTGCTTCACTTGTTCATTCAGCTAGATTTCAAAGAAGGCCTTCCAGTTCTAATTGGAAAACAAAGTTATAACGAATCACATGTTTCTAATGATTCATGATAATTTTTATTAGCAGAGAAGACTTTGGCATTTCTGAAAACGATCCAAAGAAATAAAAATACATGGCATAGATGGAAGATCACATTATTAATGATTTCATTTAGTTAGTTCTGAGCAGCATTTCAGAATGCAAATCAGGTTTGAAAGCAATGCTGTAGAAGACAGTCTCATTAATGACATACATGGAAGGAAATCTATAACTGCCATTTATATATATACATATATAAATATATATATATTTAATTCTGCTTTAAAGATTCATCCTTTTATTTCTGCAAAGCAACTACTCTGCAAAGAGAGCATTGTTCCAAACTGTACATTGCTCCAAGTTTTACACTCACAAAGTAGGAATACAAAAAAAGCTACTTGCTATAGAAATCTTAGCCATTATAAAGAGCTGTGACCATCCTGGTAGGAAGCAAAACCAGTTAAGTTCAGTCCTTTTAAAAATAACTTTTTTTCTGAAATAAATATATTTGTGTTGCAACCAAGAGACTTCATCTTCAGAGAGATGGAACAGATGTATTTGGTCACTTTTATATGCTAATTCCAATTCAGCACATGGCTGCTGAGAACTGATGACATTTGAGAGACCCAAAAGATTTGAGTTGTAGTTTCCCTCACTGCAATTAATGAAGAAAATTTCTGGCTGTTGTTAACTCACTAGTGTATTTCCCTCAGCTTTTATTTGTATTAGTTTTTTTTTTTTCACTTTTCCTCCATCACAGCTCTTAATTTGTACTAATAATTAGACTAATATACTGCTGATATTTTTTGTCATATATAATTTTTTGTGGATCTGTCTGTGGATCTGTCTGTAGAACTTCCTTTATTTGAAATGGGAAACATTGGAGTTCCTCATCCAAAGAACACTTACAATCTGATCCCAACCTACAAAAATGGTATTTCATCTAAGGTGGGTGTAGAGAAAATCCAAAGTAGTCCATGGCTGTTGAAATGTTGTCTAGGATGCAGGAAGATTTACATCCATCTAAGGAGGTCACATTCTTATCTGAGTTCCAGACACCTCACTTCAGTCTCAGCTCTCTGCTGCTGTAGGTTTCAGTTCTTCCACTTATGACAAAATTTCACACTGCTTTAGCTTTCTCAGGTCTGTGGAGACTTCTGTTATTGCTTCATCTGAAACAGTCCTGAATAGCAATCTTTGTATCCTTCGAAAGCACCAGGAAACTTTTAGCCAGTGCAGATCCCATCACTGTGTGTCGGTATGGCATTAGGCTCTTCTCTTCCAAAACCTAAGGCTTCTATCAAAAAGAAGGTTTTAGCTACTATAACTGCAGCAATAGCCTCACAAACCAGGGTGATGCTTGCAATGGCAGTTCTCCACTACCTTTAAACATTTGCATTATGAGGTATGACCGGTCCAATTCATCTCAGTGACTGCTAAATTGGGTGTCCCTGAAAACACTTGTGACATATCACTTCTTCAGTCCTCACCAAAGCAGGTAGGAAAGGAGGTAAAACATTTTCTGTTGAACATTTGCACAGTCCACTGTGAAGGAAAGCTCTTTTTAGCTAGATAAGGGCATCCAGAAACAACAGTATTTGTCTCTCCTTACAATAGGGAACTCAAAGCCAGAATCCAGTTGATGTCTTGGATTCCTAAGAGAATAGAGAGGGGCAGGCACTGAGGCAAAGCTGACATATTTGATGTTAAAGATCTTGGGAGCCAGGCCCGTGGGTTTGGGGAAGGTATGAGAAGGAGTATCTGGATAGTTATCAGTTGTACTTTTAACAGCTTCATTGGAAGAAGAACTGAACATTAATTTTCTATGCTGAGTTGAATCTTGTGCATATATCACTGTTCTCCTAGGAAGTATTGCAACAGGTGAGAGATATGTTTATGCAAAGTTGTTGTGCTCTTTTGAAGGATCTTTACATATGTTTGTACCATACCTCTGGGAAACCATCTACATCTCTGATCACGTCATTTGATATAGCCAGAATTCTCAGGGTAGCAGACACAGGTAATAATTCACTATAAACCCTCACATAGCCTAGCCCAAATACTGAACACCCAACATGTTTTATTGCATGTGACTGCATAGAAAAATAGTGGTGCCTGAAGGCACGGAGAAAAAGAGATGACAGAGAAGCAGTCATTCCCATCACCTTGTTTTCCTCCTTCCAGGGAAAATTTGAAACATTCAGTATAGAAAGAAAATGCACTAAATTTCAGACATTTGTATTAGGAACTTTGAGGCAGACATAGCATCTCCAATTCTAATACTGAGGCCTTCACAAGGGATTTCACATCTGAAGTTTTTTCATTGCATTGAACTGAATGACACTAAATTTAAAATAATTGATGAGCCAGAACTCTGATACACCTTTGCCAAATACAAGAATAATATTTGTTGTAAAAATGAAATAGAATTCACATTGCAAATAATACCTTTACATAACAGTGTATGTATAAAAAAAAATATATATATATATACAATATATGAGTTATAGAGAAATTAATGTGCAGAGAGCCTGAACTGAAAGTCTTAAGCCTACAAAGACTTTGTCTGTATTTTACTCAAGGCACATGAGCAGCCCCACTGTGCTTTGCTCTTTATGTACATAAACCTTTGTAGGCCTGGAGCCACAGCACAGGAGGAAAAAAATACCAAAAGCATTTCATAGCATTTCTTTTCATGACTTTGTGCTTGTGATGCTCTTGAATCAGTACCATTATTACTTTATTGTGTTTTGTCATTGTGGTGACACAAAGGATTTTAGTGCAGCTCTGTAGGGACTCCTATGCCACAGACATGTGTTTCAGCATCAGTTCTGTTCTGTTTGAAGGCAGAAACAGATTCTGGAGGTGGGATTTGTAATGGCCACAAAGCATCTGGCATCTCTGTAACTGTCCCTTCTCAAGACCAAGGAAAATTCCTGGATATCTTTTACATCTCTAATTAAACGCTGCATGTGCCAACGACAGATGTGTTTAAAGCTACTTCCCTTTTTAAGCTACAGTGTTTTATCTGTGTTGAACTTTCCAATAAAAGGGGATAGGGGCAATGACTTTAAGCTGGAAAAGGGCAGATTTATGTTAGATGTAAAGAAAAAGTTCTTGACCATGAGGTTGATGAGGCACTGGAACAGGCTGTCCAGCGAAGCTGTGAATGCCCCATCCCCGTGAAAATGTTCAGGGTCATGTTGGGCAGGGCTCTGGGTACACTGTTGTAGTGAAAGGTGTCCCTGGCTATGGCAAGGGGAGCTGAAATTAGGCAGGGCTTTAAAGTCTTTTTCAATCCAAGCCATTGTGTGATCCTATGATTCTGTGATAACAATGGGCAGGGCTTCTCGTGGAAGAGAACCAATACCAATGTATCTAAGGGAGTGTCTCTTTATGCCCTGTCTGTACATACAGAATAGATTTCTTTTTTCTCTCATTGGCTTTCTTTTTTTTTCTGTTTCCTAAGGTCTTTATGACATTTTATAGTTTACAATATATATGAGTTAACAATAAACTTAAGGCTATGCAAACACCATCTCCAGGCCAATTTTAATCCCATGCTTATATTAACACTTGCTTCACATCCACACATTGTGGTTCCTAGTACTTGAGGTCTTGGCTGCACTCTGGTTACTAGGCCTAGAAACACAATAGCCAGAGCAAAGTCAGCTGGCTGTGCTGGGCACTGGAAGACGGGACTGCCAAACTGGTGAGTCACAGCTGGGAGTTGGGAATTTCATCTCTCAATCTTGAGAAAAACAAGAACTCAAACTATGTGCCCCAAAATGCAATATATAAGTAACTGATTCACCTTAAACTGTTTGAAAGCAAATTGTAACATCAGCATAAGTGAAGGTGATGTATCTCTATCTTTTTAAGGAAATAATTCTTGATCTGCCAGAAATTATGAACTCACTCAAATTATCACAGTCCAGCTGATGGCTTTGAGCTTAGTGTACCTTACTTAAGAACAAACAGGAAATGCTATAAATACATGTTAACGCTACTTCCCAGGTATATTTGGGCTGAAGAATAACTCTTCTATTTCCTTCCCATTGTTTTTTTCCCACATATGAGCTAGAATTATATGGAAATTAATGCAAATGAACATTGATTTTCAAATATGAAAATATTGTGTCAATTTTTGCACCGTTTTCACTTGAAAAAATTGCTGCCAGTCATATCTCCTCTACAGCTGTTTCATTCTGACAGTTTGCATCATCCTGCTTTTATAGATTTTCCTGGTGAATCAGGTGAATTACCTCAGAGTTCCATAAATGTTCTTTACTAGTACGCCATGGCTTCTCACAGGGAAAAAAAATGCAAGGTAAATTATGTTTTTATGCTCCTATTTTATAAAAGTAAGCAGAAAAATACACAGTTGAATTCCTATTCAACCAGAAGCCTAAACAAAGACTTTCTGACATCTCATGATGACACCTTCAATCAATATTTCCCTAAGCAATCAACATAAAATGTAAATGGGATAACTGCAGTATTGGTATGCAAGAAACAGGCTTCCTGAAGAGGAGCAATAGGCTTGTATCAAAAAACATGCAAAGATGAAAAGGATGTGGCCTAAGTTCAAATTTAGTTAATCAGTTCATCGCATGCTGAACATTGAGCAACTCAGTAGACTGAACAAAGCTAAAAAGCTGACTGAGTGGAGATGGGCTGCCCATGCTTGTCTTTCTTCAAGCAGTCTTTGACATAATTTGGAGTTTCTTAGGTTCCTTGGGACCTAGTTTATATTCACCCATCCATCCTTTTATCCATACTATAGCTGGCACCACTACAACCCTTGTACTGTGAGGACTGAGTTGTCGCACTCTGCAACTGGCCCTGTGTGAAATAGACCATCCTTGCTATGTGTGCTCACACACACTGTTCTTGAGTAAAAGCAAGATGTTCTCTAATCTCTTTTCACTGCATCTTCCTACAAATATAATAAGAATATTGGGAAAAACATAGTTTACTCGTGTTGCAGAGTTAGCCTTGGTGTTTGGAGCAGCAGAATATTTCCATATAATTGTGTAATTTGTGAAGAGTTTCTGGGAGTGCAATGGTTTTCAGCATTTTTATATTTTTTAATAGTAAAAAAGGCTGTCCAATATAATGAAAAATTAAAACCACTTGAAAAAACCCTGTAAGATTTCTTGAATTTTATTTTCATTAATTCATCTGTTTTACTCGTAAAATTTTACTGTTTCTCATCCCATTTATAATGCACTCTGTATATAAGCCGAGTGGAGTGTTGCTACATCTGTCTTAAAAGCAGCCCATGACGCAGGATAAAATTCATCTTCATGGTGCCCTGAGAGTGGATACAGCTAATGGTCCCCACAGCTAATAGATTAGACCCTCTTTTGGGAGATCCATATGCCTAATAGAGAAAATAAAGTCATTAGGCAGAAAATTATGACAGGTTTGCAATTTCTAGAAACTTCATGACAAACTCCAGTGGTGTATTTTGGAGGCTTAACTACCTAAGCAGTGGGATTAAATTCCATAGCAGCATGCTGATATTTATGTTTGAGTTTTAAGATACTGAAGATCAAGTTCTGTTCAGAAAACCACAAGGTTAGGCTTTTTAAACAAATTATTGCAAGTGATAATATTTACCTTCAGATCCTCCAAAAGACAAAATTTCTTTCAAATTTTTCAGTACTTTTTATGTGGACATAACATGAGAATCTCACTCGTTCAGATTTTCAAATAAGTTAGAATCCAGAATATAATTGTTGAATATTGAAGGGAAGAGGCTGTGTTGAAAAAAACTCAACAAACAGAAAAACACAACAAATATGTTTGGGTCATGCAGAAGTCTAGAAATAGAGTATTCTGAAAGCTGGTTATGCACTGAATCATCACTCCTTCTGTAGCACACATTCTTTGTGTTGTCAGAAAGAATGTTGACTCATAAGGTTACAGACAATTTATACAAATGTTAAACACACCTTTTTATACTATCATTTGAAATTTTCACTTGGAGTGAAACAGAATTTCAGAATTTTTAGAGCTTTTTATGCCATTAAAAAAAAGTTTCAAAGAGGGCACGTGTCAGTAAGCCTTTTCTAGATCAAAAGCTACTTAACTTAGCTTTCTCTTTCAGAAAATATGTCAAATTTACTGAAGGCAGAAGCATATTTAGGCACTTAGCCACTCAATTTAAGACACTTTAGTTGTGGATTGCACTGAAATCTCTAGTCATCCTTTGGAGCTGGCCAGTTTCACATACATGATGAAATAAGCCCTGGAACACATGTAAAAATTAATTGAATTATTCATACCTAAATTCAAGCCCTGCTCAGGGTAGTAAAGGCATCCCTCATTATATTTGTAGCATTTAAAAAAATGAAACACTCCAGTGGTTTGGAATGAAAGACTTTTTTTTCTTTGTTATCCATAGAAACTTCACCCACATACCAGACATTGTTACATATTTAATAATTAATTTTAAAAATTGTGATGGGTGTCTAAAAATTTAAGCTAATCAATGTGCAAGCTCTAATTTCTAATATGTAAATCTCACACTGGTCCATTGTGGTTCTCTTTAGGATTTCTTTCACAAGTGACTAGTTACAAGTGACACAGAGTTTTTCTTGCTTCAGGGCACATAACCTTAGTATTGTCATTCTCTCAAGACCTAATGGACATTTCAGAGAAATGGATGACTGGATATTTCAAAAGACTGGTTGTGAAGTTTCATCTGATTCTGAGGTTAATTGTTACCTTGGGGTTTGGACCAAATGAGTACAAAGGTCCCTTCTCACCCAAACCATTCTATGATTCTATGATCTTCAAACCCTGAGCTGAGTCATGTACAAAGGAATCATTATCACTTCTTGGTCTCCAGTTATATTCTCTTAAGTAGTTTTCAGGCTGAAGTCAGCCATCTTAAAATAGCTTTCTCCATCTCTTTCCTGTGTAAAGAAGATATCTTTTCCTTTTGAGGAACCCATTTTCCTAAAAACACATTTCAGATGAAGCAGAAAAAATATGATCTCTTTTTCAGAGGAAATGTTTACAATAGAGGGCTATTGCATAGTATTAACTACTCAAATGCATTTCTGCAGATGAAATGAGTTAGAGATAAAAGAAAATTTTCTCTTAAAATTAAATAGTTTACATGAATAACCACATTGCAGAGAATGACCTTTTTTCATTCTGTAATATAATTTGATATGTACATACACAGTAAGTAGCTGGAGTATCTGGGGTTCTTGAAAACCAAAAGTGAAAAAAAGAGAAAGCAAAATGAACAATTATGATGATAACTTGCTGCAGTTTAGGACAAAAGTGATGTTGTGGTAACTAAATAAGATACAGATAACAAACTATTTGCTTACAGATATGTACAGAGTTGTGCAGTACTTAATACCATGAATTATGTCAGTATTTGGTTTTGGTTAGTCTATACTTCTTGCATAGATATGAGAAGATGGTAGTCATGCAAGAATGAATGTATCTGCTGTTAAAAATTCTCTCAGTTTTTGTAAGGAGAATAGAATGGTAATGTAATTTTAAATAAAGCAGGGAAAAGACAATTTTTTTCCAAATTCTAGGCAAGGTATGTTTCCTTGCATTGTATGTATTTACACTTTTTCTTTAAGATACATGCTCTCCTCCATGTATGCTGGCCTTGGTATCAAGAGATGCTGCCTTCTGAACAAAAAGAGCTGATAACCCTAAATTAAGAGGTGAATTAAATGCTTGTGAAAGTACCAGTTGACAGCCTAAGAGCTGGAAAGACCAAGCTGCATTCTTCTCCAGCAGCATATCCTGCAAACATCTTACAATGAAGTCATTAGCCTGGCTTGAAGAGGTACCAACTCCAAGAGTCTAACCAGGTTACTAAAGTCTGAATTTGAACATTCTGGTCTCAAACAAATGAAGAATTAGGTCACTGAATTTAATCAAGTTAAACAATGGAGATGGAGATGGAGATGGAGATGAAATGGAAATGGAAATGGAAATGGAAATAAAGAACTTAAATGTGCAAAATCCTATTGCATATTCATTAAGAGTGTCTCAACAGCTGCAAAACCAACACATCACAACCGGGATCCACGACAGGAAGACTGAAAGTATGTCCAGTCAAACTCTCAATGCTTGTGTGGTGCAGCTCCAGTGAGACTCTGGAGGCCACCATCACTGGCAGGCTAATGTGATTTGGTGGCTTAGCTGACCTGGTCTGGCTGTGGCTGCACACCCTCTGTATGTTCCTCGAGAGGGAATCTTGGGGATTAGCTCATGTTGAGACCTACACAACAGGCTGAGAATCTTAACTTGGGCATTAGGGTGAGTAAAACCTGCAAAAACATTGATTATAGAGGAAACTGTAGCCATTCTGATGTAGACTGTGGTATATTCTTCTTCCAGTTTCTGTAATGCTTATGTTTCTGACACTTAATTTTGTTTCTAAACATCCCTCCACCCCAACCAAGTACATAACACCATATGGCTTCAATTCTACTGTGTGAAGATAGTACAAAGGAAATGTCATGAAAATAGTTCTGTCATTCTCTAAATGGATGCTTAAATCCTTTTGTTATTTAAAAGGCAGCAACTCCCCATCTTACAGGGTGTTACTGTTTAAATTTCAAATTCTAGAGATGATATTTCCTTGTGAATAGACAGAAATAGTTGCATTTATATGAAATTGAGATCTCTAATTTCTACCAGTTTATCTGTTTTAAGATAAGATTATCAGGAGCTTAAATTTTTTCTTTGTTTTGAAATGCATTGTTATTTAAATATTGAATAAAAAGTTACTATAAAGTCCTACAAAACTGACTATATTGACAATGAAAACTCTTGACCTATTAATGACATATTCAAGGAGAATTGACTTCTAATTCTGCAAAGAATATACTTTGGATTTGTGGATGGAGAGCTTCACCATGATGATTTCGAAGATGCTTATCATTGTCCAAATTCTCTAATAGAAGAATATAGAAAAGGTATTCTGACTGAGATTAACATTATTGTGTCCTTAACTTTTCTCTACTCAAGTTTGCTTTTCTTTCATTTATAATTTAATTACAACACTTCAAAATTTCAATATTTTGATTGATTTTTTATTTAAATATTCTTTGCAGAGCAAATACACTTGTAAAACCAGAAATCTCAAAAGGCTTTAAAAGAAGAGACAATGAGAATTGGTCTACTATTTACTGCGCTCTAGATTTGTATAAGTTAGTTATTTCTGGTATAAATTTATGTAGTATTCAGTAATTGAAAACACCCTTCCTTTTCTAGGACTTATCTTTTGAAGCTAACTGAAGTGTAATTTGTACGTTAAGGAAGTTATTTTGAGGGAGGAAATCATTAGACTCCAGATATGTAGGAATTTAGGGACAGCAGGTCTAGTTTAACAAATATATTTGACTTTTCTGGGGGTAATAAAGGGAGAAAGGGAGGTAGATGGCATTATTTTGTTTAGACTTCTAAAGCACATTTTACGTGGCATGACAGATAAAAGCAATTTTGAAAATAAATTCTGTGTAGGTTATAGAAGGAATAAAAAAAATTGGAATGTGCCTACAGAAAAAAAGCAAAGATCTATGATTTAAGCAGTAAACCTGGGCTGAAAGATAGTAATTTGTTCAGTTCATTACACAATATTTGTTAATGTTTATTGTGCAGCTCCTGACCTTTCTAGCAGTAAACTATAGTTGTGTTTAAATTATATTAATTTGTTTTTAATTCCCACAAAAATTATGTAATTATACATTAGTAACCTAATTCTAGAGCCTGGTGAACCTGGCTAACCAAATTCAACACAAGCTAATTAGGTATTGAATGTCAATTTATTTGATCTCCTTTAAAAATTCTTATTTTAATGCATTTCTATAATATTGATGGAGAAAAAAATAATGATATTTTACCTTCTAACTGCTCATCTTTATCTGCTTGTGTTGAAATTGCGTTAAAAATTTTGTAATAAAAATTGTTAAATCTTTTCTGGCTGCTAGTCATTGTTTCAGCTGTGCAATCAACTTGTGTTATATTAGTGTTGAACAAATTAGTGTGTACCACTCACGTTTCACATGTTCATAAAGAAATGTACCTTTCCATAAATAAGAAGGAGGCTAGAAGAGAAGCTGCAGAAAAATTCCATTTGTTTAATAAAATCCTACTTCAGCAGAGGTCTTCCTCTTTTTTTCTTTTTAAGCATACTCACAATCTAGTTAAACATATTCTTAATTTTGCTCTTTTGACAAATTGGTTCTAGGCTGCCTTCTTTTGAAGGAAGACTGTGTCTGGCTCTTTACTAATTTAGAACATATAGCATTTCAGCTCCAAAATAAACACACTGTGGGAACAAGGGTGGAAGAATGAAAATGACGTTCTATTGGATGTTGCCTTTTTGTGCTAACAGTGCATCTCCAGCTATGTAAATGATAACAGTTGCAAGGGGAAATGTAGTCAAGGGTTCAAGCCAGGTGCTTTCTTCCCCAGTCATATAATCATAGACTATCTCGAGCTGGAAGGGATCTATAAGGATCATTGTGTCTCTTTCCTGTTCATTACATATTATTATTATAAGCATGGCATTTCAAATATCTTTTGCAGCAGTATGATTCGAAGATGTTAGGAATTATTTGGGAAAAAATGTTATTTAAAAGAAAAGTGTTATTAAGTGACTATTTAAGTCAGATTAACAGTATTCACTGAGAAATAAGTGCTTATGACAGAGAGTCCAAGGACACTGAGTAAACATAAAGGACTGTAACTCAACTTGACTTTTTTTCCTTTTTCATTACCAAGTCTGGAGGACTTGGCACAATGTAGTTCTACAACAGGAACATCAGATTTTAGATCTATTAACAACAAGTAAATTATTTATCAACTTACAGGATATCAGGAGTTATTTGGCAGTTGGCAGGCATCAGTGAGCCAGAGATTAATATGATATCACTATTGTGTAAAATATCTTCTGAGCCATCTATTTCAGAACAAATTTTTTTAATAGATACTCTTATTAAGGACATCAAATACCCTTAAGCTGCTTTTCTCACTTGCTATTGCTCTGTCTATAGGCATAATACTATGTTTTATAGAGACTGAAAGGAGAAACTGAATACATTGCCAGTTGTTTCTGAAAACATTTATGTACAGCTATTTAACAGAGGAAAGGATTTGCATTGTATGCTAAAATCAGCAACAAAACTTGGGCACATTCTGGAACAGTTTTTTTGTCTTGTTACAATGGAAGAAAAAGTGGCAAAAATAGAAAGACACAGTTGAAGATAGCAAGATCCCATTTCTTCTTCAAAGTTATCTCATTGGGAAGCACACCCTGGGCTATACCAAAAACAAAGTGGCCTGCAGAACAAGGGAGGTGATTCTGCTCAGCCCTAGCATGATCTACCACCAGAAGAATAACCATGTCCAGCTCTGGACACCATTTTCTGTGCTGTCCTTGGCACAAGAAAGAGATGGACCTGTTGGAGCAAGTTCAGAGTAGGCCATAGAAATGACCAAGGGGCTGGAGCACCAGTTCTGCAAAGACAGGCTGAGATAAGTGTGGGTTGTTCCGTCTCAAGAAGAGAAGGTTGTGGGGAGGCCTCCTTGTGGCCTTCCAGTACTTAAAGAAAGCTCATAAAAAGAGGAAGAGCAACTTTGTATATGGGCAGAGAGTGAGAGGACAAGAGAGTACTGCTTTTAACTGAAAGGCAGTAGGTTTAGGTTATATGTAAGAATAAATTCTTTGCTGTGAGGGTGGGGAGGCACTGGGACAAGTTGCCCAGAGAATATGTGGATGCTCCATCCCTGGAAACACTCAAATTCAGATTGGATGGGGACTGAGCATCCTGAGCCAGTGTTTGGCATCCCAGCTCATGTGAGGGAATGGAGCTAGATGAACTTCAAGTCCTTTCCAATGCTGGCCATTCTATGACTCTCACCGGCAGTTCCAACCTCATCCCAGAGGAGTTGTTTGTTTCCCAAAGGCTTGTTCTAGGCAAAAAGTAGCAGATAGACAATTTTCTTGTGCTAAAATGTTTTCCTATTCTTATACTCTGCACTTTTACTCCATATCATGCAACTGTGAGCAAAATAGCATTTTGTTGCCATCTTTAGTTGCAGCTGCTTTTCCTCTGTAAAATAACTGAAAACACTGAAGCTTTTGCAGCGTCTGCTGCTTTCTGAAGTGCCTTGAACTTCCTAAGCTACCTGTCATTTCAGTATCTCTGATACTCCTTGAATTTTATCTTGTCATATTGGATCAAGAGCTTAGAAAAAACCAACAAACCTTAGGCATTTTCCTTTTCAGATGTGTTGCAATGGAAAATAAAGGCTTCAGCAAAAGGCAATTTATCCCAAAATAGGAGCTTTCAAAAATTCTCCTGTAAACTTCAAAATAGTTTGAAGATCTCCCTATCTAGGATCCCAGGAGAAACCAGGTGAGAGGGACAGAGGATGATAAGTAGGCCATTCTATTTAGGTGAACTAACAGTTGTTAAGTTGGAAACGCTGGGTAGTGTGTTTTCAGTTGCTTAAAATACTTGTATATTTACATTTTCCTATAAAAATATTAAGAGGAGAAATCACTTCTGAATAACAAGTTCTGAGTGAGAAGTGAATCTCTTGAACTACCATTGAATTTAGAAAAGAATATCACAGAAATTATTAGTATAATTTTCCCAATTACAGTTGCAAATAAACCATATTTTTTTCACAGGAAAATGTCACTTATAGCAAAATAAAATTTGGAAATGACAATTTTTTTTTCTTTAACCTGACTTTTAAAAAACACACAGAAGAATGTTGATTTATGATAAAATTTTATATTATAAAATAATAATATTGTCCCTACTAAAACTTTTTAAGCTAGTTCTAAACAGTTATTTAAAATGGTGATAAACTAATGCATATCCTATTAGCAATACTTTAAAGGTTAAAACAAACAACAAAACCAACCAAAAGCCCCAAAAGAACTCCACTGCTCTCAAAAAACCCCAAAGAACAAATCAACAAAAATATCCCCAGAAAACCCAAACCCAACTCCAAACCTTAAAAAATGGGAGGAAAAACAGCCCTGCTAATATCTGCATATAATGAACAAGGGATACTCAAATGTTATAGGATACATTAATAAAAAGGGTAAGCCCTGAGAACTTGGAAGCATGGAAGATAGATAAGGTTAATTAACCCTAGAGTGATGGCCACTCCTACCAGATGATGAACACCAATTATGTGCTGTTAATGACCTCATAATATACAATTCTTCATCTAAAAAGGAGCTAGCAAATAACTAGTCCTCAGAGACAGACAGAACCAGTTTGAGAAGTACTTACTAACATTCAATTCTCATTAAAATATCCAGTGATTTTGATAACATTTTTCATTTTATACAATCACACACTGACCACGCAGTTTCTGTCACCCATCCCAGCACATGAAAATCTTGATATTTGTGGGGTAAGCTGAGTGATTTTTTCAAGTCAAACAAATATTTTGATAATTTTCAGAGAAGGACTAGAACAACAAAAAATGCTCTGCTAAAGGAAAACTAGTGAGAACCAGATAATCTGACTTCACTTACATGATAAGTTCAGCTAAATATTTAGGCTAATATGCTGGAAAAATAACAAGGAACTAATTCAATGACAAGCATCAAGCTAATTTGTATGTAGAAACATAGTTGTTTCTAGAGTCATCTGCCCCCTTCTAAAATTCTGTTAATATATAAAAACCTGTAATATTTCTGATCATGGACAAATCACTTTTTTTTTTTTCATTCCAACTTTTTCCCCCCCCACATTTCATGGTAATCAGCTAACTAGTTTTACAACACATGAAATCTAGAGTTCTAGTCTATACAGACACACCACCACTCTTGGGTATGAAACAGTTCATAAATGTTTTAAAAAGTGTTCCTGCCCCATTGGTTTTCAGACTATATCACTGCTCCACACACAAAATGACCATCCACTTCTTATGACCCTAGAGCACATGACTGCTAAGAAGCTGAACACACATGGAAACACATAACCTTAGTTTGGCAAAGGTATTTCTAAGCTCTATTTGCATTAAAATAATCTGTCTTGGTTTTGGGAGTTGGGATTTTTTTTTCATCTCAAAGTATGCACATATAGCAGGCATGTTATGAATTAGTATTTAAAAAAATCCAAACAACCCTTGAAACCAGGCATCTGGGAATCTGACACATAAATGAAAGAATAAAGTTATTTCTGCATTTTTTGTGGAAGCAAATGATATTACATAAAATCCTACTGTCAATTTCAAGTCATACTTTTTATATTGTTTTTCCTTTTATTTTTTTTTAGTTTTCTGTGCCCACTATTATAATAAACAGTGTCTTATATTATGGTAATAAGAAGAGGTAAGAAGGAAAAAGCCATTGTTCCATAGGAAGAAATGCATGCACTTAGGTAGGCATCACACAGAGTTATTTTCAACACCTTACAGTCATCAGATCTGATTTATTGTCCCTCCACATACCACAGAAGACTCAGAAGCTAGAATAACCCTTGTAAAACAGACATACTTATAAAGGAAATGTACATATGTATATAAATCCTTATCCAAGTACCTACATTAGATTTCAGTTATCAGTGGCTGTGGCTTGATTTCCCAGTAGCTGTTGGATGGCATTCAATGTGTTCCTAGAAAGCATAATCCTGAATATATTAATTTGAAAGAAATAGAGCTCACGATCTTCCAAAATGCTCTATTCCTAGAACCAAAACATTCCAAAAAACACAGCTTTCAAACAGCCTAAGCACAGCTCTTCCAGCTAAAATTATAATGTCGATGAACCTAGCTGATGTAAGATACCCAAAGTGTCACTGCAGTGTTACTTTGAGGAAAAACATATGATTTTCACAAAATATCCTGATTTGGAAGGGAACCACAAGGATCTTCAAAGTCCAACTCCTGGCCCAGCACAGGATAACCCAACAATCTAAGAATCAGACCGTGTGCCTGAGAGCATTGTTCAAACTCTTCTTGCACTCTGTCAGACTCGGTGCTGCAACCACTGCCTGTTCCAATCCCTATAACCAGGCAAAAAACATTTTTCTCCTATCCAGGCTGAACCTCTCCTGACACAGCTTCAAGCCATTCACTCTGGTGCTGCCATTGGTCACCAGAGAGAAGAGATCAGTGCCTGCCCCTCCTCTTCCCCTCGTGAGGATGCTGAAGACTGCAGTGAGGTCTGTCCTCAGTCTCCTCCAGGCTGAACAGACCAAGTGACCTCAGCCTCTCCTCACACAGCTTCCCCTCAAAGCCCTTCACCATACTTGTGGCCCTCCTTTGGATGTTCTCTAGTTGCTTAAGGTCATTTTTTATGCTGTGGTGACCAAAACTGTACAGAGGAATTGAGATGAAAACAAAATCCATTGCAGACTGAATATCCTGTCTTGGGAGATTAGTACTTTCTAAGAGTTTAATACTTTTCAAAAGGTTGCTGCTTATGTTTTTTAGCTCAACAATGAAGACAGTTGTACCAAGAAATACCATTCTGTATTTATTTCAGTGTTTCTGAATATATTTCTATTTCTGCTCTTCATAAATACCCACAAGTGATATCAAAGGAAATTTATAATATGAAACCCGGGAATATTTTATGCCTCAAGAAGCATGTGAAAATAATCCTATAACCACCTCTGCCTTATTTTCCTGTGCAATACTTCTGCTATGTTAGACTATAACAAACAGAACACAGATATCATGCCTGAAAGCAGTTTTTTCCCCTGTGAAAGTGCAAGGAGATGACCTAGGACTTTTTCTTTAATGTTTTGAAATGAGGTATCATTTGCATAACTAAAATATTTCTGCCTAAATATTGTTCTGAAAAAGCATTTTGAGGCGACATTGAGAAAGTTCTTCAATATTTTACCTCTGGGAATGAAATTCTGACTCCACCAAAGTCAAATCTTATACTCACAATATCAGGGTTGAAGATGAACTATTCTGTTTCAAAAGTTTGTGTCAGGAGAGAAATACTTATTTCCACATATATACTAAGGATCTATCTGTAACATGCCCCTGGGATACTTAAAAATAATAAATCATGTTCTTGACCAAATGCAAATCTTGTAATAACTGAATGAGTACTCTTTCTATTGCAGAAGAAAAAAACTCCTGAGCATATGAAGCCTCTATACCTTGCCTATAGGAACACATATATCTAAAAATATTCAGTCTATGAGTAATGTTCAGATATAATGTAAAAAAAAAAAAAACAACCAAAAACAACAATCAGCAATGATATATTTCTTCAAAACTGTGTGGACTGTAGAACCAGAAAATCTTTCTCCAACCCCAATTTCTGTTCTGCAATAAGCTTGCAGTACACCTACCACTCTGTATGGCACTGAGTGATTAAATTTTGATGAAGCTATTGTTCCTCAAAAGGAAAAATTCAGCCGAGAACTTTTGTCTCACACCTCATTTTTATGTCAAGATGCAGTCCATTTTGAGTGAGAAAAGGACTTGTCATTCAAAAAAATCAAGGTAGATTTTAGTCTTAATAGCTCTAACTGGAGGAGCCAGCAAGTGCTGGAGCACAAGAGCAGCTAACAAGAGGTGTATGTACATGCCATAAAAGTGTTTAAGATGCAGTAGGTTTTCCAACCTTTACAGTCCAACTAGGAGATTCCTACATAACACAATTTTATTGCAGAATATGAATCAGACATTCAAGTACAAACAGAGAGCAATGAACCACATAAAAAAGGGGAAATGTATAGTTATACACGAGTGATATTTAAAAATGCTCAGTAAATTATGTCTATTAAAGTACATTACATTCTAAATTACACTCTAAATAATTATCATATTTGGAACTATATGCCAGAAAGCAAAGAGCAATGTAGCTAAAATTGTTTCAGGTCACCTGTTTGGGTTTTTTAAAAATTTTTAGAGTTTGCATAAGTATACCATTAAAAAGTAAGAAAACTCTAAGATTAATCTAACTGTTTCTTATTTTATGGTGGCTTTACAAACAGTTTGTCTACAAAGAGATTGTTTATATCACAAAATAAGAAAGAAACACCTGAATGTTTCCTTGGTGGGTTTTTTGTGTCACTAAATTCTGAAAGCTAGTGCATTTTAAAACAAATGATGCCAGAAAAAACCCCAAACTAACAGACACAACAAATTTCTTACTGAAGTACAGAGCTATATTTCTATTGTATTGTTATAGAGGTTCTTGATGACTTTACACAATCATATCTTTCATTTCTGAGCATTACAGATTTTGACAGAACTTGTTGATGTTATGTCTGGAATAAATATGAATTTATGGTTTAAAATATGCTTATCACAATAAGCAAACACATCCACAGTGAAATTTACATGCTGTGAAATAATTTTGACACAATGGTAAGTCAGCTCCCAGTCTGAAGGGCTCTTATTATTTTCACATCTTCCAGCGAGAATGTCAATTTTTCCATAAGGAAATCATGCAGTTATGAAATGTCAAGGCTTGAAGTTTCATCTAAATTATGATAATTTCTATTGCACCCATTTTTGAAAAAAAGTTATGTTTTTAGACAGGCAGTTGTGTTGCAAATATCACTTGACTTTCTTTTTGCCTAAAAAAAAATAATTAAAAACACCCAAGCCCAGCTCCTCAACAAATAAACAAACGAAAATGCCAACATTCCAAACAAACAAGAAAATCCTTGAACGAACCAAAAGCACTTTTAAGGATTATGTGGTATAAGAGAGGCCACTATTCATAGCACATGAAACCTGGATCAAGGGCCAACTCAAACTCACTTTTGGTTTCCTTGGAAGGAGTTGGGAAAGCAAGAGTGGTACATCAGCTGGAGTGTGCTGAATACCAAAAAAACACCTAGAGAAGCTGGATGAAGAGGAATTGTAACCACAAGGAACATGGAGAATTTTTATCAGAGATAGATAGAAAAGAAAATCTAAACTATGAAGCTGAGCCTTCTGGCATTTGCCCCTGATAGGTTCAAAGAAATTGTATATTCTCTCTGCATCTTCTGCCTAAATAAACAAACCTCTACTAATAAATGCCCAGATGTTATCATCTAACACAAGACTATCTTAATGACTTTGAATATTATTTAATAGGGAGGGAAGGGAAAATTTGTTTTAGCATGCAATCACTGAATAATTTAGGTTGGAGTGACCTCTGGAGGTTATTAGGTTCAACTTTCTCCTCACAGCAGGGAAAATTTAGATCGGGCAACTAATCATCTGTACTGTACTGTGTCACATTAAACCGTTTTCCTAATATATAATTGGAATTTTACATGTTATAGATTGTGTGTCTTGCTTCTCAACCTGTCACTGAGCCCTTCTAGGATAAGTTTATACCTTTTATCAGGGTATATTCGAAGACAGCAACTAGATAACTTAGCCTTCTCTTTTTAGGAATTAACAAAACCAGATCTCTCAGCCTTTTCCTGAACTTCTTGTGCTTCTCTGCCTTGAGCCCCCTCAGGCCTCATGAGTCCTTTCCAAAAATGTCCAACATTGTCCTCCTTCATCTGCAGAGCCCCAGACTGGGCACAGGGCTCCAGACACAAAAGCATTGGCTAGAGGAGAGTAATTACTTCTAGCCTGTTGGTCAAATTTTTGCTAATACAGCCCAGAGTGCGCCTAGAAAATATGTCACCCCAAGGACAGTCTGCTGACTCATGTTTAGCTTGTGGGCCACCTGGCTGCCCAAGATCTTTTACTGCAAAGCTGCCCTATGCCCCAGTCTATATGCTGGTATGGATAAGTGTTGGATTTTTCCTATACATTTTTCAGGTGTAGGATTTTCTATCTCCCTTTGTTGAAGTGCTTGAGATCAGCAACTCTGCGCTCCAAAGTATTGAACACTGTCCTCAGCTTGGTTTTGAAGCACAGTGAAAAATGCCTTTTGTAACCAATTTCCACATGGATTTAGTAGCTTTGATCCCAACTTTTTCAGCCCAGGGCTTCTGACAATTTTCTCTCGGGGCCTCTTGCTGGTCAGAGTGACCCTGAGAAAATGTTAGAAAGTCTCTTTTCCCAGCCCAATGCTTGAAGAAGGAGTCAGAGCTCTTCAGTTCTTGGTCTCAAGGTTGTTTATGGTTCCTTATCTATAAAATATTTTCTCCTGTCCACCTGAGGTCCATTCAGCAAGACAGTCCAGGCCCTCTGCCCGCCTCCCAGGTGGTGTTATCTTTTTATACTAAAAACTACGTGTACAATGTTTACAATTACTTTCCAATACCTATCACCTATGTTAGACAGTGAGCTTCTACTCTAAACCAATCTAAAAGTGCCAACATCATCCAGAAGATGGAGGCTAGGAAGAAGAAGGAGAAAAGCTGGTCACACCCCAATTCCTCCATCTTGCCCCCTGAACCCCTGTTCTAAAAGCCCCAAAAATCTATTTTTCATCCCGTGACAAATTCACTATCATTCTACTTAAAGTTTTGTGGCTTTTAATTCCTTATATAAGGTTGGTAATTGTTTATTCCAAGGTCTAAATTAAAGGCACAGGGGTCTTGTGCTCTGTGCCAAGGTCTCTGAGCCCCCTGACAGGGTCTCAAGTCTTCCAGGGCAGCCAGAGGAATTTCCTGGGTTCCCACAATTTTCATTCAGGCTTCTTTTTATGTATTTCATCCACGTCTCCTCAGTTTGCCCATAAGTAGACTATGGAAGAACATGTCAAAAGCCTTGAAGAAATCAGTCAGCATTCAGAGCCCGGCTCTTGTAGAGTGCCAATAACCCCTTCAGCAGAAGGCAATCATGTTGGCCAAGAACATTTGTCCTTGGGAAATTTGTTCTGCATTTTCCCACTTATCCTTGCTGTTTTGTGCCTAGCCATGGCTTCAGTAACTGGAAACTACACATGACCAAGAACTAGTTCTAAAATGTTTCCTTTGACCAAAACAGTGTATGGAGCTGCTTTTTTTTTTTTTTTTTTTTTTTTTTTTTGCCATTAAAAAGACTCTGAACATTAATGGAGTGAAAAGCTCACTATCTTGTTAGAGCTTTGTGTTACCAATAATGATCATAATGTGAAAAAGTTCAGCTCAACTTTTCTCTGTCCTCAACTGCTCTTAGCATTGCTGTCCTAGGAATGATTCTTTTTCTATGAAAGTCATTATTTCTGAGACCCATTTAGCATTTTCTGTCTCCAGCAAAAAGAAGGTGTATCTGGCAAACCCTACCAGCTTGCACTCTAAATCAAAAAGCAAGGTAGGGCATATTATTATGAACATACATTGAGCCTGAAAGGTCCTGAAAAGTGCAACTCAGGTTTTTCCTTTTCCTTCCAATTAAATTAGTACGTTTCCTGTCAATCTGACAATAGTGCATTAGTTTTTTTTGAGAAGATCACAGGGAAATCCCAGGCTGGAATTTTTATTTCTTCTGTTTGTAATGGACTTTTGTAGCTACTCTGCAATATAATTAATTAGGCTGCCAATAACTATTGCAGCTACTAGAGAAAGATAGTCTGTCAGTACTTTCCCTAGATGAAAGGCATATTAGAAACATTTCCACGTCTGTCTGAAAAAGGTGGAAATTGACAAATAACTATCTCAGCACTTCACTCTCCTGCATGATTATTGACAATTAAAGCTCTTCGTTTTTTTCTAAACCTACATGAGACTTTCAGTATTTTCTCAGAGGCAGATCAATAATTATGAAGAAAATTTATTTAATTGCTAGATAAAATTCATTCTGAAAACTATGAATGGCCTGAAAGCTACAGTGGGAGAGGGAAAATATTTTTATGGAAGGCTTGATCAAGTGTTTTGCAGTTAGATTTGTTTATTACCTTGGAGAAAGGTCAGGAAAAGACCAGATAAGCTGAAACATAACATTAAGAATGACATTATATACTGTATAGCCTTTAGCTCAATATCATGGGTTTCTATATTGAACTGATCACCTTAGCAGAGATAAAAAAAGAACAAAACTGATTAAACAAGCAAACAAGCAAACAAGCAAAAGAACAAAGTAGGATAGATAAAATAAGAAAGATCAAGATGAGAGCCTGATTCCTTTTTAAAAATATATTGGTTATGGGAGACTGTGCAACCAAAATAAATCAAGATTTGTAGATGTCCTGAAAAGACAGAGCACATACAAGGTAGCAAACAAAGTCCAAGAATCATAGCAGGCAGAATTGACAAAAGTAATTAACACATAATTTTCTTTGTGGATAGTTCAACATTTGGAATATCGATCACAGGCTGTAGGGGGAAAATACAAAAAAGAAAAAAAAAAGGCCTGCTATTTAGCACTGTCAATTGTCCCATTTTAATCCCAGCCAGCAGCCAAACCCCACCCCACTTGCTCACTCTCCATCAGTGAGTCTGGGGAGAGAATCAGAAGGGCAAAAGCTGGGAAACTCATGTGTTGAGATAAAGACTGTTTAAAAGGGAAAGAAAAAGCCAAAAGTTGTGCACACAAGCAAGGAAAAACAAGGAATTAACTCACTTCTTCCCATAGGACAGAAGCTGTTCAGCCATCTAAGGCAGAACAGGGGCCCATCTCATGTAATGGTGACTTGGGAAGACAAACACCATCCCTTCAAATGTGCCCTGATTCCTCCTTCTTTCTCCACTTTATATACTGAGTGTGATGCCACAGGGTAAGGATTATCCCTTTGGTCAGTTGGGGACACCTGTCCTGGCTCTGTGTCATCTCAAATTCCAATACATCCTTAACTTCCTCACCAACATGGCAGTATAAAAAGCAGAAAATGCTTTGGCTTTGTGTAAGCTCTGCTCAGCAATAACAAAATATTATCACTATGTTCAGCAAAATCATAAACAAAACACAGCCCCATACAAGCCACTGTGAAGAAAATTAATTATATCCCAGCCAAAACCAGCACATTGATAGACCTGATTTCTAAAAAAGTACACAGTTCACATTACAGCGAGTGTTAGGACACATAACAAATACCTATAGCTCAGAGAGGCTGCCTTAACCTCTCTCTGCCCTAGAACTGACTCAAGAATCTCCTGCTGGAGTGAAATTGTCTTTAGACAATGTAACATAAATGAAACAAAACATCCAGTATTATTACTTCAATATTAATAAGAAAGAGTGAAATTAGTCTTGCTATTTCCAATGCTTAGGATGGGATAATGTTGTCTAACCTGTAACATCAACAGAGCCCAGATAGACCCAAACATGTAGAATCAGTGCACTTGGAAATACAAATATTTCATTTGATTCCTTCATAAGTATCAGAAGGATCAAAATTTATACTGCTTAAAAATAAGATACTGAAAGTCTTCCCCTTGGTAGTCATTCCACATACATTGATGTATAATGTATTTAGTCGCTGCAAGATTAAAATGCCTTTCAAAGCATCTAATTTAGCAACAGCAAAGGAAATTAGAAATAGATTTTTACATTACGAATCTAAAGAAATCAGCAAGATACTTTATGTGAATCCTTCTAGAATAACCTTATTGATTACCTGAGAGTCTTTGGCTATACCATTCTAAGAATCAGGCTAGTAATGATTGAAGTGCATTTTCTGGCACATCTAAGCATATTATAAAATTTGCTTGAGAAGGCATAACATAAAAATAAACAACTTTTCCCTCCATGTACACAAACCCCAGATAAAAGCTTGACTAAAAAGAGGTATTTGGATATTTCAAATGTTAAAATAAATTTACCTTTAATTTTACTTTTACTAAAGTCTCCCTAGATTCACAGTTAAAAATGGAAGCATCTCACCTCATGCGCAGGAAAAGTAACATGAGGTCCATTGTGAGGAAAGAAAGGGGAAAGGAGCCCAGTGAAGCCATGTGTATCTCACTACCATCTTAAACTAAAACATTTTTAATGCCTTCTTCTGTACTTTATTGGTTGAATTTACATTGATTAAAGGGATAAAAGCAAAAAAAACTTCTAAAGAGTTCAGAAAACAAAAAGGTGTAACTAGATTTAGTTTGTTGTAGAATTTGGACAGAACACCATTATGGGCCACTAGTAGTCATTATTACTGTCTGCAAATTAATTTCACAGTACATATTAAGTATGTACTGATGCAAATAAATTATTATAAATGATCTCTTGAGCTACCTTTTCTATTTTTTTTCTCTACAGAGTTATTAGTTTAATACATGAGTTTTACCCTTAGTTTGAGATTAGTCCATAAAAAGTGCTAGCAATTGCATTTGAAACTTCTTAGGACTCAAGCTGAATGTCTTGCAAAGGAGTAACGGGAGGTCATAAGGCAATAAAAATCATTCAGCAATAGCAGAAATGGACCATATTAATTATTATCTTGAACTCACTCACTGTGGAGCTAATTTATTTGCTCAGTAATTCTTGCAAAATAAAGACTCATCGCAATGCTTGCATATTTTCAAAAGCATAATTAAAACAGCAACGCAGCTTAGAATTTGCTCCATTTGCAGGCCACAGAACGCTGCACTAACAATATATCAGCCCTGAGGTTCAATGGAAAATGGGTCACTAGATGAGTATGTATCACACAAGCCAAAAAAGCTGACAGATCATTTTGGCTCATAGATGTTCTTGTAGACCACATGAACAAAGACCAAGAGCAACATTCCTGTTTATAATAATCTAATAATGAGTTGTTGGTTTTTTTGGAATATGGAGTAATGTGTAGCTGCTCTTTGACTTAGAATAAAACTGGTTCTGGTTTTCTTCAGAAAGATGATTCCTATAATCAATATTTAAAGAAAACAGCCACAGGACTTACAAATCTCAAAAAGCCTGACAACACCATCTGTTGTGTTCTGTTGTATCTCATAACGTAAGGTCCAATTTGTCTGTGGTATGCTAACTCACTAGCAGAAAAAAATGAATGGGTTAACTTGGTACAAGACTTTAAAGCACTCCCAAGTATGTGTATGTAACCCTGCTTTGAAGTTCAAAAGATGCAATAATAATTTAAAATCACAACCATCCAAACTACTCTTCAGTGCAAATTTTAAATTTATCATCCCTCTCTTTGAGTTATTTTTACTATTCCATAAATGCCCCAACAAATATTCCTGTATATTAAATGAAACACATAAATAAAATCAATAGATTTTTACATTATTAATTTAAAATGCTTGTCAAAAATGGAGAGTTAATTCTATAAATAACCAGGGCAGAGAGTTTATACTTTTTAACTTATGAATTATGTATCTACCTCCGTAGAGCTTACATGAACAATATAGAGTGGACAACATAAGTGTCCCTAACTTCAAGACTACGATACTGAGAAAACCCAAGACACTGACATCAATGAATACCTCTAACACATTCTTGTAAAGTTGTCACATTTTGTTGGGTTAATCTTTACACTTTGCAGATAAGAATGTATTTGATATCTTCAGAAGAAATATTATGAAGTAAGTGGCATCTTGCATCTTTGCCTGAACCCTTCAATGCAGTATTCAAAAAATAGACATAATAAAAGAAGAAGCCATGCACTGGAAAAGGCTGAAGTGGTTTTGCTCTTATTATCTTCTTGTGTACCATTTTAAAAGATGTGGAAAACCATAACCTTTACCTCTCCCTCCATTTTCAATAAGAGTTTATAGGCTGAATACTATGGAGAATGAACATAAGAAACACATTAAGGGCCTTATAGTTTAGAGTGGTTTGAAGAAATCTCTTCCTTATGCTTTACTCTTCTGTCTTCAGAAAGTACTAAGTGGTCACTGGAACGCAGTCTAATAAGACTCCTAATTATCATGAGTTATACGGACAATTTCTTTTCCTCTGTGTCTTCTCTAATTTTTTATTGTCTTATCCAATGCACTAAAATTCAACAATGATTGTAAACTTAATGTTAAGATATTGTAGCTGAAAGTAGCACAAACTTAAATAATGGAAATTTGCACACTAAATTAGGCCAAGAAGAAAATAAACAAACAAAGGCAAAACTAAAGCATTAATATCTATGTCATTCTGGCATGAAGATGGAAGGAGCCTGAGTCGGAATAATGTTTTATTTTGCCCTGGGGAAAACTAAGGTCAGCACACCAATGCTCAGTATCTAAACTTCATACTTTATCTGTGGCAGAAAAAAATGGCACTTTATAGCCACCATAATTAATTCTAACTACCAACATTTAAAAGCAATTGTGTTAATTAAAGACTGTGCAAAATGTTTATTTCTTTTGGTATTTATGGTAATAAAGCATATCTTTCCCAAACTGACATTGCTAATCTGCAATTTTTCTTCTTTTTATAGCTCTTTCAGAAACTCCTGTTTTGATCATGAGAGGAGATTTTTTTTTTAAATGGCAGAAGTGCAATGGGACTTTCGACAATTATATGACAAGGTTCATTAACAGCGACATGCAAATGTTTACACACTGCTCATTCAAAAAAGAAAAAGCTAACTGCATGCTGCAAGAAGTTAAAGAAATTACAGTCTAACACAAGTGCTAAAGGCTGCCAGACCACAAGCTTTCCGGCTATCCCAACTACTTCTAAAGTATTAGGCCTTATGCAAGGACATAATGTTCAACTCATTTCCCAGTCACTTCAATGGTAGATGTCCTTCCTTTTCCAAGAAATTGTTTTCAATATTTTCTCATGGTAAGTCATATGTGTCTATAAGTCTGAAGCTGAAATGGAAATTATGTTTTAGAATAAGCCTGAGCAACTGAGTGAAGCCACCACACTAAGTTTTGTCACACAGAGAATTTACTTAGGAATTGTTCAAATCTTTATGGCCTATAATGTTAAATGGATATTTATGATGTCTTTAAATGTCAGGAGTATTCAGTCTAGTCAGATGCTAATGTCTGAAGGTGCTATCAGATTTAAGAGTATACAGAGAAAAAGAAGCAAAAGATCTGCATCTCAGTTTCAGTTCCTTTTAGACTTATCATTCTTCCAATTATTTTTGCTCCCATAGATTTCATTTTGGGGAAAACCAGAAAAAGTAATAATCCAACTAATTAAAATGCTGGGAGTAAAAAGAGCAACAGTAACATAAAAGAACAAAAACTTTCCATTATGAAAAGTTTCATACTGTCAGAGGTGGTCTTAAAAGCCTTCAAGACTGAATTCAGGAAAACAGATCTACAGAAGAGAGCTACAAAGCTATTGTCGTTTGGTTCAGAACGACTGAAATCACAAAGAACCTTCCCTTTGGTCAGCTCAGAGGGAGAAAAAAAAAGAAAGAAAACAAAACCAATATTCAGAGTAGGAATAGGGAAGAAGCACAGCCATGCACGAAGCTTGGTGGAATGACCAGTGAAATACTCCATACAGCTCTGAGTACACAGGGAGCTCAAGCTGGGACAGGAGTAGGGAGGCACTTCAGGCAACCTAATTTACATGATGAAACCTCTCTAGCTAGATGGATAGAACGTGCAGATGAAATCATAATACTTGCTGAGATTTTCTCTTTTCATTCAGAAAGATTTACAGTATTTTCATACAGAAAGATTTACAGCAATACAAATGTAAAATGTTGACAGCTTGAAATAACAAACCCTTGGACAGCTAATTTGTTAATAATAAAATATTTTCTGCATGATACTTCTTATATTTTACCTAAAATATCATATGTAAATTCCTGTGCCATGATGGGAACTTAATTACACAGAAAACATGACTGTAGTGAATGCTGTAGCAGAACATTCTCTTCAACCCCTGTTTTGCAGTTGTACATCAAGATATTAAGAATATTGAATAGATTGAAACCTTCACATGATGGTAGATGCTTGACCATTAAATATGTTCTAAAGTCTCTCTCCAACATTAAGCAAAATAAATACTATTGAGCAGCATAGCCTTTTCTTGAGATGATTTCAAGAAACAAGCAGGCCCCTAAAATGAATTAAACCAAGATTATATATTGAATTAAAAAAACTACACTTTGCACATAAAAAAAAAAAACTAAGTGAAAACATAAGTGCTTTTGAAAACATAAGAAGCTTTTCTGTAACTTCCAGAGTTCATGTCACAGCTGACCCTATAGTTTTCAGAAATATTGGAGAACCACTTCTGAGGCATGAGACAGCTTTACAGAGAAAAGGAAGGCAGGACTGTTATTCTGCAGTGCAATGAAATATTTTCTTACAAATTCCAAAATGATCTCCTTCTATTGAGGGAAAAAAGTCATATTCCAAAACATGGAAAATATCGACTCTTTGGAGTCAAAAACTGAAAATTAGCAGGATTATGGGAACAGGCATTTCTTTATGTCGAAAAAAAAAGCAAGAAGAATATCCAATGGATCACCAAACATTAAATTACCCTTTTTTATAGTATACAATGCCATGTATTTTAGAAGAAAAAGATAGTGATTCACTTGAAAAATAAATTAATTAGCTAATAAAACTAAAAAAGAGTCAAGACGTTTCAACAGAAGTAATCTGCCAACAACTAAATGATACCAAATAGAAATCGAATAGAAAAGACAAAATATAAATAAACCAAGTTTCAACATGTAAGACTAAGGGACACTTCAGGTGTTTTCTAATCATAACAGGGAGCTAATGGCACTGTTGCTATACTTTTACAAATGTATTCTTTCATCTAAAATTTACTTAGAATTCACTATATTTTGCAGAACTTTTACTGGGCGTTATAACCTCCATACTCTAGTGGTTCCTGAGGTCTATTATACCCGTTTGTTCTCATTCCAGCAGTATTCCTTTGCACAAAAAAAGACTTTCAAACGTGTTCCTCCCCTATCTACCATAATTTTTTTTCAGAACATGCATATCCTCTCCAGATATTTATGTTGGTACATTCTTTAAGGCATGAAAGTAATTACGGCTGACCTCTATTAGATTCAATAAGTAGCTGGAAAATCATGCACAGTTGTGACTCAGTAAAGAAACATCTGTATCTCTTAATTTGTTTGCTCGGAAATTATCAGTTCTTCTTTCCCAATGACAAGTATGTTCAATCAGACAAGATTTGTGAAAAGAGATAAAGGGAATATGACCACATCAACCAGAAAAACTCAATATGATTAGCTAATAGAATAATCTCCCAGTAATCCTGACCTTCACTCTCCTGTTGTGCATGACTGGAGAAGTAGACACACAGGGCTCCTCGCTTCCAAGTTCTTACCCATTTCAAAATTTATTGCCCATATTCTGACAGCCCAGCTGCAGAGAACCCTCTATAATTGGCTCTTCCTTGAAGGCTGTAAAATTTCAAGCATTTTTGCTACCATGCTGAAGGTCAAAAAAAAGTTCTGTACAGGAACTTTTAACCCAGATGGCCATTAAGGGTGGCTCACATATGGAGATGATTGTGTCATCCACAATCTGCCATTTATGATCTGCCATGTGTTATGATCTTTCTGTTGGCTACTCCTCTGGCTGTTTGTTCTGTCTCAAACATTATATCAGATTATTTTTTTTGTGTTTCTCTTTCCCCTTCTAAGCATAAAAAAATCAGTGTCATCTAGTAACTCATGCTGCATCTCACTGGGATTTTTCTTTTGATCATATGTTGGTCACTTAATTTTGCTCACATCTTAATCCATTTTAAGAATCTAGAGGCTTTTACTTTATGGCAAGAATAGACCCCAAACCCAATACCAGAACCTAAAATCGTCCCCTGTAACACAAACCAAACAAAAACCAACACCTATTTTAGAACTGATTGGGGTTTTTTACTGAGTTTATTTCTTGTTAATTTAAGAGTTCAGTCGCTGGAAGTTGTTGCTTTTTATTATGGTCCATTTTTAATAGGGATGGGAAGCCTTTCCATAACTTTCCATTGAAGCCTATTTTTTCTATTAAAAAATGAGAAAACTTCTCTTTCCAAAAGTGGAAGATTTCTATTACGCAAGGAAACATGCATCCAGGCATTTAGCTTCCTCTGTTTGGAGGAGATTTGCAAAATGTGTCCCTCCAAAATCTTGGGCAGCCCTGAGACTGGTATACAGGCAAACAAGTGGCAGATCATACTTACCTACAGAGAACCACTGCATCAATAGAAATACATTCATCATTTATTTTCATTACTGTCACGTCTGTTTGGATAGTACTTTGAGAAGTTTAGTTTCTCAGACTCACAGCTCCCTCAGCAGCTCCTAATTCATGCTTTCTGGACCCTTTACCAGCTTTGTTGCCCTTCTCTGGACTCGCTCCAGCACCTCAATGTTCTTTCTGAAGTGAGGGGTCCTGAATGTGTCACAGTACCTGAGGTGTGGCATCACTGGTGCGGAGTACTGGGGCACCATCACTGCCCTGCTCCTGCTGGCCACACTGTCCCAATACAGACCAGGATGCCTTTGGCCTTGCTGGCCTGCTGGGCACACTGCTGGATCACGTTCAGCAGGCTGTCAACCAGCACCTTCAGGTCCCTTTTCACTGGGCAGTTTGCCAGTCATTCCTGCCCCAGCCTGTAGTGATGCAGGGCGTGTTTGTGACCCAAGTGCAGGACAGAAACCTTCACCTTATTGAACCTCATGTGGTTGTCCTCAGCACATCGATCCAGTCTGTCAAGATCTCAAGAATAACTCGCTAAAGGATAACATTCCCTGCCCCAAAAAATGCTAAGTATGTGAAAAAGACCAAAGAGATATGCTAGAACATCTGCTTTACATGGGGAATTATCATCATAATTATAGATTGTCATATAGAGAGAAATTCAGGAACAGAGATTTATTCAGGAAGATCTTTCTCTCTTCCTTTTTACTTTTTCCTCCCCCAAAAAATAAGCTTTTCCCCTCAAATGAAAAATAACAGAAACCAAAACTAAGAAAACAAAACTCACCCAGAAGCTATATCTATATTGCCCATTAATTTAATTCAAACTTCAAAATTTTGTAGCCTACAATAAAGTGGTACAGTTTAAACAAAATTAGATTGGTGTCTAAACACTGAATCATTTATGAGCACATTACATAAATATATTTACATTCTGTGCCACATTTTTTGCATTTGGCCTAAAATGCATCTCTGGAGTTTGAAACTTTATATTATCTTTTTTGAAATCAAGGCCTTCAGATAATTACAGTTACTTTTATATGAAGCAAAAACTCTGCAATCTTTCTAACTTATTTCTAGAGGAAATTGCAATTTTTGTGGTTGTATTTTATTGCTTTGCTTTGAAATAAATAGTAAAAAAGTGGCAAAAAGGCCATTTAACATTTAGTCTTTATGCCTATTTTTCCTTCATTAAAATTTTTGATTAAGTACCTTCAGATAGGTTTAATTCTGTAAATGAAACTAAATATTTTGGTTTCAGAATTATCTAAATACATGGAGAGGAATAATAATTAAATATGATAGTCTCTATCTACTTGTCACTTGTGGCTGAGCTCACATAGCTTCAGGTTTTTGGGAAATTATGCCTGGTTGGCACAATACTGCAGATCTTCAAAGCTGACATTTTATATTTATTTATTTATTTATTTATTTATTTATAAAGGGATATCTTAATCACAAGGAAGTAAATATAGTTGTATGCAGAACACTGTCTTGAGTTTTCAGACAAGTCAACAGACCAACACACAAATACTAGTGCACTAGGATATTTTTTGCTACTTGACATAAATATGAGTCATTGAGTTTCAAGTGCTACATTAGAAAAAGTAGATGAAAGCATCTCATTGTAGTCCATGATATCAACTGGATGTATGCTGACAAAGTAATTGACAGTTGATATGTGACATCATTAGGGACAATTCGATGGCAATTTTAATGAAAAGAAGGAAGTGGATATGAAAGCTACACAGACAAAACACAGTCAAAGTTCAGGTACACACAGGGAAAGATCATAAAAGATAATATCATAAACAATAATTGTCCTAAGAGCCTGTGGTGGACCTCTGAGCTGGTGAGGCCTCAGAAGTTCTTGTGTCCAGATCATCCTATATAGAGGGTCCCCTACAAGGAACAAGTTTTGAAAGCACCAATTTATTAGACTATAAATCAAGATAGCAAATTTTAACAGAAAAAAAAAAATCAAAGTGACATGGGCAATCACAATGTGGATAAAAGGGGTTATACCCAACTCACCCATTGCCTCATATGTCTTTGCAAGTGTATCTTGCTTCCAGGCTTGGTTTGAGTCCCTCAGTAACCTTCTGTGCTGCAGCAAACTCTGCACAGCTAAGAAAGTGAGTTTATAGAAGCCCTTCCTTCTTCATCAAAATTGACATCTCCCTACTCCTCTCAGCAGCCTAGCAATCATGCTGTTCATACTGCCTTTCCTCCAGCTCTTCCCAATATTCCTTGCAGTTTCTTTTCTCTTCTGTATTTGACCAGGATCAGTAGTCACAGATGGTAAGGATCAATCTTACTTTCAAGTGGCTCTGCCTGACACAGTATTTAAGGAATGAACATAATCTGAATATGTATAAGGAGGAAAAAGACACATATTACCTCTCCTGATGGCCTACTAAGTTGAACTATTTATATTAAAATTGTATCAGAAATAGAAAACAAGACAACAAATAATGATCAGATACTGCCATTCACCAATATCCATATTTTCCACAAACACCAGAGGAATTTCATTAACACTGGAGGATGGCATGCTTTTCTATGTGTAATCCCACCCACGACTGATCTGACAATCTCTTGAAATCAGTCAGAACTCCTCCATACAACATTTCGAACAGTCTTGTCAGGTCAGAAGTCAAGGGTGATACACTTAAAATCACTTTCCATCCCCCAAAAGATCTTCATGAACCCTTACATACCCCACTGACATCAAAGATAATTTTGGAATTTCCCTCAGGTCTCTCATGTGGCCTCCTTGCCTCAAAGGCAAGGTTTTGTGTGATGTGAATGAACCTACACTCAGTGCCTTGGGAGTGCCATGCAAAGCCAGACAGGCAATTTTCTGCCAAAATCTGTCTGATTCATTCTGTCACATTCCTAGTAGCCTAAACAAATTTACATCATACCAAAGACAATAAAGAACAGCTGAAAATTAATATTTTAATGTATAATAGAAACAGAATGAAACTCCTGTAAAAACAGCCACTATTATAGTTATAAAATGTGCAGATTCTGGAATTCTGGACCTACAGAATATGAAGGTCCAGGACAGCCAAATGAGTCACTGTTTTTGCAGATGTTGTCTCCTATATCTTTCCTGATAACATTCCCAAGCACATGAACTCTAGATCTGATATGGACTTAGGAGGAAATGAGGGACAGGTCACATTACAAAGTCTGCTACACAACAACTGCAGTGAAAAACTGACTCCTTGACTTCCTCACTAATGGGCACTTAGAACACTTTGGAAAGACAGAAGAGTTAACATTTCCTCACATATAGACAATTGTTTTCTAATGTGTTTCCTCTGTCTGCTTGCTCAGCTCTGAGCAGAGGCAGCTGCATGGGGACACCTGACACCTCCTGAGGAGCTGGAGGCAGAGAGGAACGTGGCACAAACACATTAGTTATGGCAAGTGCCTTCCCATCCTCATTTTGACCTAGATTTAGCAGAGGACTGTGTCTTAACTTTAATCCAGTAAAATGTCCTATCACATTTAAAATAGGGCAAATTTCACAGCTAAAACAGTGATATCTTGGATGGTTCACTGTAGTGAACATTCCCTGCTGTATTTTGGTTACTGTCAAAACTACTCACTAGCAATCCCAGTAGATTTTTCATCCCAAGAATCACTTTACCTACTTATCACAGACACATTTGGCTTCCTGCAGCTCTTAACCTTTCTAAAACTAAATCACTAGACAATTAATTGATTTATCATTGTTGTCTAGGAAGAAACTAAATTGCTGGAAAGTCAAGATACCAATAACATTATCTTGGGTCAGACAGTGGCTTGGCATGGGATGTGAGTGGGCACATAAATTAATGTATGTGCTTTCAGGTAAAACACTGAAGTATCTCATAGTGAAACTGTGGAACTAACTAGCAAATTTCTGCAAGAATAGGATGCCACTGGACATTGTGAAGTTTTGATGTAAATTCATTTCTACTTGTTCTTGCTTTATCTTCCTCCTAAGCTGGTTCTGATATTTCTTTTGAGAGAAGAATGCCTCAGAGTAAATGAAATAATGTTTGTTTTTCATTATTCTGCCTAAAAAGTGTTTTCATTTGTTGGTCAGCCCTCTCTCCTTTCACAAACTCTTCCAGAGCTCTGGCTACAGCACAACCTGTCTGGTGCCCTGCTGGACCCAAGTGCCCTGCGATATTGCCTTGCAGCTCCCTCTTTCAGCCATGAAACCTCAACCTCTTGGTTAACTCCATAGCTGCCCCCTCCTCCTTCAGCCTTTTAAATGCTGTAGTTTATCCCTAAGCCCTTGCATTGTGTACAGGTGCCCAGGCCTGGCTGGGGAGGGCTGCCAAGGGGGCCTCCCACGAGGAACACAGTCTGTTCCAACCCACCCACTTCCAGGACACAGCTGAACACCTCAATCATAGGTGTGGTGCCTCTGAGAACGTGTGTTTAAGAAAGGGTAAATAATGCTGCAAGCAGTTGAGAGAGAGAAGTGAGAAAAATGTGTGAGAAACAGTCCTGCAAATACCAAGGTGAGAGAAGAAGGAGGGAGAGAGGGTGCTCCAGGCACTGGAGCAGAGATTTCTCTGCAGCCCCCAGAAAGGACCATGATGAAGCAGATATTCTCACTGGGGAGGGTACCACACTGAGGCAGATGTACATGCCCTGAAGGAAAATGCAGCCAGTGGAAAGACCCCTGTTGAAGCAGGGGAACAGCATGAGGAGAAAGGAGCAGAAAAGAGGAGCTGTTATGGATTAACTATAACCCCATTTCCCATCACCCTGCACCACTGTGGGGGAGGAAGTTTGGAGTAAGGAGTGAAGGAGTGAAGTTGATGCTGGCAGGGAGGAGGGATGAAAGGAAGGTGTTTTGGTTTTGTCTTCATTTCTCATTATCCTATTCTATTCTTAATTGGAAAAAAATTAATCTTTCCCAAGGTGAGTCAGTTTTACCAGTAATATTAATCAATAAGCAGTTTACCTGTTATTTATATCAGCCCTTGAGCTTTTCCACCCTATTTTCTACTTGTCTTGTTGTGCAGGAGAGGGAGAGAGAAGCTAGGTGGGCATCTGGCAGCCAGCTATGGCCAACCCACCACATCCTGCCCCACCACCCAAAAAACAAAAAAAGGGAAAAAGAAACAAAATAGGACCACCACTCTGTTTTTCACTCTGCTCGAGCTCTGCATATTTGTTCAGCCCAGAGTACATCTTGTGTAAACAAAACAAAAATCCAAATTGTTGGAACACAGGCTGGTTTAATATTGTACAACTCTGATTGCTAGCATGTTAAAATGCTCATAACTCTTAATTGCTCCTTAATATGATTACCCATAATCCTGTCTGACTTTCTCTCCATTTCTTACTAGTGGATTCCTTGGGGACTCAGAGAAGCACTAAACTGTTTATAATGGGAGCATTTGCAGAAGGGAGAAAAAACTAACAGTGGCGGAGAGGAAAGCGTTAGGGAAGATCCTTATCAAGTTCATTGCTGTTTAACACAGAGACCTCCTGTGCCACCACAGTCTTAAATTTCATCCATGCAGAGGTCAGTGCATACAAAGATGACCAAATATTCCACATATCACAGTTAAAATTCTACCTGTATGTGTTTGCTGCCTGCTCTGCAAGTAAACCACTCCTAACTCATCCTTGAGTCCTCACACCTTGTTTCTCACCTGTTTGCCTGCAGATTTCCTGGCTGTAGAGCAAAATACGTTTTAAAATAGCTCTGGTAGGCAGTCATTCAAATCACGCACCTCATCTTGTCTCTGTAATTGCACCCAGAGGCATTTGCCACACTGCCCCTGATCCCAGAGCTGTGTGCTGCATGCTTTGGCTCACATGGCCTAATGCTAATGACAGGGGTCACACAGAGGCTTTTGATGGTCAGTGTAATGCCCAACACAACCTCCTGAACACATCCACTCAGTAAATAATGTAGCATTCCCCTGACATTTATTCCAGAGCATACCTGACAAGTTTATTTTCCTGCTTATGGAAGTAATTGGCACCCTCTGGTGGTGCGTGGCTCCTGCTGCTCACAGCTCTCCCCAGATGCCATAAGCAGCACCAAATGTGTGGTACCGATTTCTGCAGTGATGACAAAATCACCTACAAGCCCTGGGAAAAAACCCTGCTCAGTTGTGAAAGCAGACTCAACTACATTCAGCTGTTCAGATTTCAACCCACTGTACTGTAAAAAGTAAAAAACAACTAAGAAGAAGCCATTACTTTTCTCAGTCCCTACCTACACATTTGAAAAACCAGACAACCTGAAACCAGCCTACACTTTATATTTTCTTTGGTTTAAGATACTGAAAGTTTACAAAAACACCACAGACAATTAAAATGAAGTCAAATAGGAAGATACCAGGACTATGAAACTTGCAGTTACTTTCTTATGTGTGTGTGTGTGTGTGTGTCTTCCTACAGGAAACATTATAGTATTAAATTCAACTTTTTTTTTTAGCTTTGTTTGTTGGTTTTGTGGGTTTTTTTGTTTTTTTGTTTTTTTTTTGGTTTTTTTTTTGTGGTTGTTCGTTTGGTTTTTTTTCACTTTTTACAATAACAAAGTAAAATTTCAGTGACAGAGCTAATCTAAATCAAATTTCAGATTGGTTTGACTGACAGGTAGGAACAAGGAAGCTGCTTTACTGATGCCTACCTGGTCATGCAGAAGATTATGTAAGCTCCCTCAAAGCACTTGTTCATGGAAAGGATGGAAAGGGCAACACACAGAAATGTAAGCATCACATGTCATGTTATGAAGGGCAATAAGGCAAATATTATCAGACCTGGGGCTGTGTGTGCCCTCTTTCTTTTTTTCTTTTTGTCAATGGAGCATTACTGCTGACAATATTGAGAATGTCATGGCCATTACTCTGACAGCACTCTGAACCAGTGGGGAAGAGATGACCAATTTTTCAAATTCATATCTTTTGCAGACACACGTTCACATTTGTGAAGTACAGGTGGGAGCTGCAGTTTGTTCAAAGCTGCTCCAACAGCCATTTTGGCTGCCAACTAATAATTGGAAATGTTCAATGGAAACAATTATCTTCATCATCTTTTCCTAATGAAAAAATATGTTTTTTTCCATAATGGCAACAGAGCCTTGTAGCTGTTTTCATGGAAATTCAGATCATGCCTTTTCTCTTAAGAAAGGGAGCACTTTCTCTTAAGAAAGGAGATCCAGTAGCAGAGGGTCCACCATGTTTTGGACCCAGTTTGCTTATGTCAGAAGTAGGCTGGTAGAGAGGGCAATACTCTTGAGTTTTTCTGTCATCATCCTTGATGATCACCATTATGAAGAGGAGATTATTGACTCTCTCTACTTCATATATAGTGAAACTAAAATTAGGATCTGAAAGACAATTTGTTTTATTGGGTTTGCACAGCCAAACTTTGGTAGTGGCAAGGTTACATGGATGGCTTCTGGGAGGAGCTGCTAGAAGCTTCCTTCACATCCAGCAGAGACAATCTCTGGCTGCTGCAAAGGTGGACTTGCTGCTGGTAAAGACTGGGACAATTAGAAGTGATGCTGATGTCTCCGTTGATAATATATTTAAGAAAGAAAATAAAGTTATTGCACAGTTGTAATTGGAGTCAGAGAAGAGCAGAGTGAGACCACTGACCAAGGTCAGTGGAAAAGGAGGAGGAGGAGGAGCTCCTGGCACTGGATCTAGAATTCCTCTGCAGCCTGTGGTGAAGGCCATGATGAAGTAGCTGTGTCTATGCAGCCCATGGAAGTCCATGGGGAAGCAGAGATCCACCTGAAGCCCATGGAGAAGTCCCACACCAGAGCAGGTGGAGGCCCGAGAGGAGGCTGTGAACCCATGGGAGGTCCATGGAGAAAGGACCTACCACTGGAGGAGCCAGGCCTTTTCTTCTCCAGGCTTAACCACCCTTGCTGTCTCAGCTTGTTTTCATAGCAGAGGTGCCCCATATGATCTTTTTCATGGCCTCCTCTGGACCCTCTTTAACAGGTTCCTATCTTTCATGTTTTGGGGATCCCAGAGCCGGACTGAGTGCTCCAGGTTGAGTCTCACAACAGCTAAATAAAGGGGCAGAATCATCCTTCCTGACCTAGTGGCCACATCTTGTCTTACGCAGTCTCAGATGTACTTTGTCTGCTGGATGGTGAGCACACAGTTGGCACATGTCCAGTTGTTTATCCACAAGAACCCCCAATCCTTCTCTGCAGGAATTCTTTCAATAAGATTTCCATGACCCAAGTGCTGCACCTTGAACTTGTTGAATTTCATGGAAGTCTCATGGGCCTACTCTTTAAGCTTTTCCAGGTTCCCAGATGGCATCCCACCCTTCTGTTGTGTCAAATGTTGTTGCCTGCGCTGCTCACTCAGCTTCATGTTATTTGCAAACTTTCTGGGTGTGCACTTGATCCCACAGTAATATCATCAGGTCCCATAGCTTGTGGCTGTTTAACACCATCAAGTGATCCTGAAGTTTCTACTTGCTTATAGTGATAGGGACTTCACTCCCCTCACACCCATGCAGAGGATCAGGAAGCTGAGAAAAGTAGAAAGCCTGACACCAGTGAAGACTGAGAAAAAAACTCATTGACTGCTTCAGCATTCCTATTAGTTGCCACCAGTTTACCCTTCTTGTTTCTCAGAGGGGTACATTGTCTTTGGCCTTTCTTTTCTGATTTGTGTACTTTTAGAATCCCTTTTTAAAATTCTTCATGTCACTTGTCTAGTCCTGCTCAAGCTTTGCTTTGGCTTTCCTAACCACATCCCTACATATTCAAAACATATCCCTGTACTCTATCCAGGCCACCTCCTTTGCTTCTACTGTCTGTGCATTTCTTACTGGTCAGTTTGAGGAGCAGATCCTTGCCCAGCCATGACAGCTTCAGGCCTGCCTCGCTCCATTTCCTACACATCAGGACACAGAGCTCTTGTGCTCTAAGAAAAGCGGCCTTAAAGAGCAGCCAGCCTTTTGTCCTTAAGGACAGTTTCCCAACTCCTTAAACAGCTGAAAGACTGGTCTTGCAAAGTTTGGGGTTTTGACTTCACTCCTCATTATTTATCACTTTTGAGGGCTGGGGTTATTCCTCAGTTTTGTCTTCATTCCCTCTTCCAGTAGCGACACCTAGTAAGGGAACACCAACAAGGTTGCTCGGAACACGTCCTGGAAAAGCCAGCACTACTGGATTTATATAGCCAGCACTACTGTATGGATCAGGTACACCTGAAAAATACTTTATTTCTACTGGTGGAAAAGAAACAACATCCTCTTAAACTGATGAGAGAATGTCCTCATTTACCCTAAGCCCTCTCTGACACCAGATAAGCTCTCCAAATTTTATTTGCAAAGATTGTGCTAGCCTTCATGGTGGTTAAAAGTACAGAATTTAAGATCAAGATTTAAATTTTGTTGCCATTCTCCTCAGTACAAAGGGGAATTGGAAAACACCCTATTTATTTAGCAAGGTAATAATTTAGCTACTGATTGATCAGTTTAAGGATGATCATATTTCTAAAAATTCCCCAATTCTAATTAAAACTAAATCTAAAAACTTAATTGCTCTTCATTTAAATATTTACAATATAATTTAATCTTTGGCAGCATTAAATACTATGCAATATTAATTTTGTATTTACATCAATATATATTATTCTGGGAAGTTTTCACATGTTCTGCACTGCAGCTTACCACAGCAGTGGTTTGAAATTGCCTCAGAACATGAATTTTAAAGTCTCTTCATACAGTATGTGGTCTTTAGAGTCAATTAAGTTGAGAGGGAGAATTCTGGAACTGCCAGCTAAGACTTTTCAAGGTTGGTAATATTCCTTACTAATATCTGTTAGTTGTCCTCAGGTCTTTCCTCCCTCATTCTCTCCCATGAATATATATGTCTATTTTGCTTCATCAGGTAAGGAAAATTTAGTGTGCTGTTTGTAAGTTTTGATTTTAGTTTCTATTCTGCATTTTCTTCAGGGCTGTGCATGCTATTTATACTGAATGCAGATCTCCGCTGTAGTTGCAACAGTCATTTAGAAATTATTCTTTTCCATCATGTCAGCAATTATCTACCGAATATAATTTTGAGTATAGAGAAGACAGAGATCAAAAATAAACCAATCCACACATACAAAAGAAAACATGAAACCTTTTTTAGGTGAAACCCGTAATTCTTTTTTGCGCACCAGTAATTAAAGTAACTTTTAATTCAGCTGACAGATCTATGAAAAAAATAAAGTTTATATAAATATTTGAGCATAACACATTGTATGACTCTTGCTCCGTCTCTCTCCCCTGTGAGTCTTTGGACATGGGAATCCTTTGTTATGTTTATATTTTTGTAGGAATGTTCTTCTAAGGAGTAGAGAGGTAAAAGTCATTTTCTGGAAGATCCACCAGGTCAATCCAACTATTTTGCCTTCTCCTCAAAGCCTATCTAACCTCTTGTAAAGTTCCATGGCAAGAATATAATGAGCCCAGCCTAGTTCAATCTCTTTCCATCATATGAGTAAGAGGTTTTGGTTTTTGATCTCTTTGTTCTAGGCATCTGATAATTTATAGCTATTTTGTAGGATGGACATTAAAACATATTTAAGGCAAGAATCTGCAGGGGCAGCCAGATTTGTGTTGGTCTAGCAGGGGCTGCATGGGTGTGATTAAAGTTAGGGATGAGGTTAGGATTGAGTCTAATAGGCATCTCTGGGTTTAGGTGTGTTTACTTCATACAGGTTACTGTGCCTGAAACCAAACTAGTTTTAGGATCTGTCCATGTAAGATTTCCTGTTCAAGTTTTTATTTGAAGCACTCAATGCCTCTTGACTCATATGTTTCCATGTAATAAACCCCATAGGACTCGATGCCATTTTATAAATTGGATAGGAGATTTATCTTGGCTAACTGGAGACTTGAAGTTCGTTGCAAGGAGGAGGCATTGTAAGGCTGCTGAAGAAGCAGCAGCAGCCAACCATCTGCTTTTCTTCTCTTGTGCAACCCAATAACTTAAACACATTGGAGACCATCCATGCACTCCTTTCTTTTACAACACAAAAGTCCAGCATGTTTTACGCAAGTTTTTAACTCCATGGGATTTTTATAGAGATTGTAGACTGTGAGTCTTTGCTTATTTCCATTCTCTTCACTGTACCCAGAAATCACATAATTTCAACATTTCCCCTCAATTGTATCACTGTGATTTTTGTGTGCTTGATACCAGTTAAGTAGCAGTTCCTTAGCAAGGCAGGTATTCCAACTGTGTCAAGTTTCAGGTAGTGTCTATATCTGCTTTATGTGTGAACCTGATGTGCTTGTTTGAATTTGATCTTTGTCTCCTAATGGACATGAGAAACCTGATTTTCAGTTGCCAATTGATTTACATGTGCATGGCAGTTTTACAAAGGAGACAGAGTAAAGGGTTGATTCCTTTTAAACCTTCTGCTTTTCTTTTCAAGAAAACTGTCAGAGCATGTTTCTTCACATCTTTTGTCTGTCTTGTATCAATCCTATTCACTGAATTTCTGGTAAAGCACTATATTTTGGTTGTGTTATCTTTTTGAATAAATCAAAAACATATTTCTCTCACCATTAACTAATCATTATTGCTATGATGTTTGAACAGAAGACAAGAAAAGGATCTTAAAATTAGAATTGATTGCTTGGAGGTGAGAACTTTGAATGAAATGAACAATTAGGGAACAGCTATCACCAGCTATTTTCCAGTGCATAAATTCTTTCCCTTCTGCATTCATTTATATTACATCCAGACCAGAATATCAAAAAGAAAATTTGATTTGGCACATTGTTCACGTTACCCTGAATTTCTCAGAAAGGAATGTTTCGTCCATGATTGTGTTTAAACAAGTTCCTTTTCTTTGCCAGAAGGTGTCTCTCTAATCCTTTGTAAAGCACTATATGTCGCAGGACTTTTTCGGTGTTTCCTAAGTACAAGTCAGGATTCTTTCTAACCCTCTCTCTAATGCTTTTATTTGGGATTTTTAAAGAAAACAACTAGGAAAAAATTCTACAATGTTGCATCTTAACACAGAAATGTAAGGAATTTCTTCATGCTGCTTTGTCAGAATTAAAATAAAATTTAAAAATCAATAAAAAGTCTTCCCTAGTATACTTCCTGCTCAAGTCGAGGAAAACTGAGACATAAGGTCTTACAAAGATAAGGTATCCATTGTCTATTGAATCTCTATGTCCCCACGATTTCTCTACTATCATGTAATTATTGACTGATTTTCTAATAAAAATATACCAAATTTTATTTTTCTATATAAAAGCTATCCATAATATCAATGTTTTCTTTAATGTAAACCATCCAGCTAAGTTTGTGCAAGATGCATCCATACCAGCATGGTATTTGAGCAAAGGAGTTAGGAAAACAAAAAGAGCTGTAGCATAGCATCTCTCAGCAACTCCTGTTACTTTGCAATAAGAGATTAATCAAAGCTGCCCAATCAAAACAGAAATCTTAGAAAATAATCCTGACATAGGTAGAAATCACAAACAAGAGTTTTTTCATAAAAATCTGTATCATCTTGGCACAAGGACACCACATCTGCCAGATTCATCAAAGACACATGCTCTGCCTAAGTATTACATACCTCCAAAGCAAAGGCCAGCAGCCCACGGGGCTTTCTGAGGAGTGACAGACAGTGTGACAGCAATTCCAGCTGTGGGCTGGTGTAGACATGATTGATTAAGCTGTCAAAAATACTTCTAGAGTTTATGTGACTGATCTAAGAGGAAATTTAGTCATATTCTGGTTTGCATATTTTTATTTTTTTGTGCCTTTATTTGGTAAAGCTAATATAGGTCTGGGGACTGGGCTAGAATCTGTGCCTGACTGTATAATATGATCAAAATTGATACATACATCCTCTTTGCAAATCCTTTTTCCTTTAAGGATTCTGGTACTATTAAAACCAGGTTTATTCTTACAAACCACCCAAACTTGCAAGCAGTCGCAAAATCCAACGTGTAAGTTATAAAAAAGAATTTATTTCATCCAAGACTCACCAAGAAGTGATAAATGTGAATTCCACAAAGTGCATTTTATGAAAGTCACTTTTCAGAGCAAAACTACATTTCAGTGTCAACTAAGTAGATGCTTTATGTTGTAGAAAAAACAGTTTAGTGTACCATCTGTTGCTTTTAATAGCAATTGAACAACATGAATTGTAGTTAATACTGTTGATGTAAAATATAAGAGGGATATTATCAAAACTGCTCACTGACAGATATAAACATGTTTTGAAATATGAATGAGCTCAATAAATTCAATATGCAACTTTTACAAGCCAGCTGTTCTCAAAAGATAAGGCAATAAAAGATTTTTAATGAACCCCATGCCAGGCAAATGCAAGCTCATTTCTCTGGCCCACATGATGGTGGGGGAAGCATTTTCCATCTAAGGCACACATAGAGTCACAGTTTCACTTAACCCCTTCCATCTTGGGAGAACTAATTTTATTTTGTACAGAGCAATGAGGGAAGTGGTATGAAAATATCATCAGGCATATGTGTATTTATCTATATCTATCTATCTATCTATCTATCTATCTATCTATCTATCTATCTATCTATCTATCTATCTATCTATCTATCTCTATGTCTGTATCTCCTTAGAAGAGATCCTGTGACAAAGATTTTTTACAAAAGTTTCCAGAAAAATCCAAATAACGCTTCATTTTTTACTCTCCATATGATGCTACAATGACGTGAGTTACAGCACAGGTCTTGGCTCTGTAAATGCTTCTGTCCTGAGCAATGGCACATGAATAACAGCCCAACAAATGAACATGACAGCTGCCTTTGAGAAGTTCAATATTGACCCACAAAGGAGTGAATCCTTATAACAGCTTCCTCATTTTAATACTGAACATTATACATCCTCTCTATAATATGCGTTTTCAACTCTTTGGATGATCATGTTTATTATTCAGGAATTTTATTTATACTATTATCATTAATAGCAGCCATGTTTCATTTCTCTCCTACTAGATGGTATCTCATTGCTTTTAATATCTGCAAAATATTTTCTCATCCTGAATGGTTCAAGAAAACAGACAAATATATTTCTTGACAGAGAAGGAGTCTCTGAAATCTTTTAAATATTGTCTATTAATATTTGGCCTTTTGGTGAGGAACTTTTGCTAGTTTTGTTAATCATCTAGAACACCAAATAGATTCTTTTTATCTTCACTAATCTGAAATAATAGAACATAAAAAGGGCACATAATTATTGCCACTTATTTTTTAAGAGTTTTCAGATCTCATTGAAAACATACAATTTATAAATCATCACAGTTTTTAATTCAGCATCCCTGTGTATTACTCACCCATGATGAATTATATTCTACTTAAATAGAGCTAATCTAACTTCGGGCCCAATTACTTTTCTGTACCTATGCTTAATATTGGTCAATAATAGGTGTAAGCCATTTAGTTTGGGTTAATTTAGCAGAAAATTACTATCAAAATTATCCGAAACAAGTGGCAAGATAGTCTCATAGAATTCATAATCTGGGTAGTCTGATCTGGCTCCTCTGATTCCCTTTATAATATTTGCTTGTTTTGTTTATTTAAACGTGTTTGAAAGTATGGGTGCAAATTGATAAATTAGGACAATGGTGGTGCTGGTAGATTGACATGTGGCATGTGGATGTACTCCTCTGAGAGAAAGGTGTTAGGAAGTTTGTGAAAGTCTAGTGCATACAAATTTATCTAATTTCATCTAACTTACACATACTCTGCATTTAAACTGTTGAATCTAACTGTAAACTTGCACATTTGAAGATGTTTATCGCAAAAGAACTGTTCTTGAATCTTCAGGGTATTTTTTCATGTGCCAGATGTGCTTTGTCCTGATTTGCCTTACTTTCATAGAGCCTTCAACTTTCAGAGTATTGATCAAATTGACATTTCTTTGACAGAATTCCAGGGAGCCCTATAATGTTCTTGGCAGTTCCACCACTAATAAAATTGCTTCTTTACAGATGGCAAGGACTAACTTTATATCCTCAGTAGGAGGCATAAAGAGACAAGCAATAAAATGGTTTTCAATAACGAAGTTCAGTATTGCATGTTATACCTTTCCATCCTTATCCAGGCCATCACACAGACAATAGCTTTAAATAATTAACAGCAGGGAGATATATTGATGCTTAACTGTCCCATCTTAAGTCCTGTTATCATTAATGACAGTGACTATACTCTATTAGCTCTTTTCAGGATTTTATTACTGGAGATGATCACACTGTATCAAAAGGAAAATGAATAACTAAAGGAAACCAACCTGCTCAAAATGATAACATTACTCTGATTCTGTGTTTAAATTCAGTTATTTAGATTTCTTCCAGGAACTGTTGCTTTATATGACAAAACTTTTGCTCCTAGTTTTTCAGATCCAAACTCATTTCTTTACCTGGTAAATGTGGAAAATTTCAAATTTAACTGTTACACAAATGCAATTTACTGAGCGCAGGGGAGTGTTCATTTTTTTTAATAAGCTTTTAAAAATCATACTGAGAGAGCTTTCCATAAATTCACAGTTATCAGATATGCACAAGGTTTTCTTATCTTCCCTTCTGGCCGCAGTGGTGTACCCAAGCATGTCAGTAGTTACAACAGAGGCAACAGAGAAATTCAGTAACAAACTAGCTTAAATATGCACACATATGCATATTAAATTCTGCTGGGAAGAGATTCCTTACAGTAAATGAAATCATCCTTCAGATTTGAAAGAGGCTTTGGATTTACTGAACAATGCTATAAAGCAAAAAGATTTATTATTTTAATTATATAAGACAGTAGCAATTGTTTCTGATGCAAAACAAGTCCACAAGTCAATGGTACTTGAATGAATAAATGGATTAGACTGTGGTCTGCTTGTTGGTTAATTTACATACCAGTCATACCCTTTTACACTTTGTATAGAGACATAGTTCTTCATTAAAGAAAGAATGTGATATTGCTCCACTGGTTAACAGAAATTTCCAAAATTAGAAAGACTTGATCAATAAGTAAATAAAAAGAAAAAATAGACAACAACAAAGGGAAGTTCAGGTAGGCTGACATAATAAAATTGAAATTAATAGATTCCTCTGATAACATTGCTTAGTTTGATGTAAAATAGCAAAACAGTTCTTGTAGCTATTTTGTACATAGCGATTTTGATACTGCTCTCATATTCAGGAGTACTGAGCATACTGCATTTCCTAGATCTAATTTATATCAACTCCAAGTAGTGCCAAGGATTGTCTTTTCACTGTTTTTAAGCTTCAATTCAAACAGCTCTCTACTCAGTTAGTTTCTCGAAACTTACAGATCTTTACATATTCTGATTTGGATCACAGGCAAAAAATTACCACAAACTACATTAGGGTTCTATAAATCTGTGCAGCCAGAGTCATGTTATTTCAGAAATATATGACACTTCTAAAATATTTGACACATATTGGTCCATTTAATAAAAATCTAGAAATATATTCTGTATATTTATGTCATATTTTTCTGTATGAGAAAGAAATATATATAAAGGTATCAAAAGCAGATGTTTGTAGACTTTTGCAGTGAGGAAGACATGAACATTAGTGCTCATTTTTTCTGTCATTAATAAAGGTTGTGCTTAAAGCTGAGATAGCAGCCATTCTTCTCCATTATTTTTTATTTCTTTTAGTTTTAAATACAAATTACTTTTCTATTTCTAGGCCTAAGATAATTATGATTAAGATAAAAATTCTCTGAAGGTTCTGTTAGCATTCAGTGTGTTGCTGTTCTTGACAGGCTGAATGTCAAAACTGAAAAATTTATAAAGTTGTGGCTCAGAGACTGTGGAATGGACCAGCACAAATCAAATAAGCAGGAAATAACAGAAACACAGGGAAGCAACCAAACTCCTACAAAATGGGAAATTTCTGTTCTTGTCCGTGCAACTCAGGGTAAGTAATTCAGGACTTAGTTTTGGTAAACACTTTTCAGAAATTTGGGGTTTTTTTTCCCCAGATATGCTTTACAGTTCTCAAAATCTGAAACATTAATGCCTAATTGGCATGTTGTCTTATGACTGATGAATTCATGCAACTTCTACTTGAACTGGCCTGATGTGACCAGTAGTAATAGTCTAGAGGAAACAGATTTTATATGGTCAAAAAGTACAGATGCAAATATCCCTCTAAAAATTTACAGAATATCCCAATTAGAAGATTCATTAGAGATCTAATTGTTTGACTTGTATGTATTAGTCATGTTTTTCATTCCCCTTCATGTTGATGGAATGAAATAGTTTAAGCACATCACCTTCTACACACTTCTTCACACTTGACATTGGACAGAATGTAAATGAAATAATGAAATTGCTCCTCAGCAGGACACAAGCCCAATGCATGCAAAAGTTTGTTTAATTTTGGTTCTCTTTCAGCAGCACAACCCCAGTAAATGCTCTTCTTTGTTGTGAGTTCCAAAGTGAAGACCTGCTCAACTCCTCTGAATGCTTCTGAGCCCTGCATCAAGCCCTTCCAGTTGAAAGGTGTATGTTGAATTTAAGTTGCTGGACAGAGTTGAATTTAAGATGCTGGACATTTCTTCATGCAGGACCTGGATCTGGTGTCTACAGCAGCTTTTCTCTATTTACTCATCATTACGTAGTTACAAAAAAGTCCTCTCCTTTCCTGAGGAAGGGTCTTTGCAACAGCAGTGAAAATTTTGTGTAGCCTTTAGTCAGGGTCAATTACAAGTATTTTCTACTACAGCACTGCTATAGAAATGTATGTCCCTAAAGGCAACCATCACAGTACTGACAAGAAAATTACTTTTTATTAGAACCAGACAAGTCATACCGACATGTTAAGTAAACCATGATTTTATGTATATTCTGAGGCCTGTTGGCTGCACAGACAGCAGGAGGGATAATGCTTGCATTTATATCCCCCCAGCATTAAAGAGCATATGCTTGCCCAGCTTGTCTGGTAGACACCAGTGGAGTTTTGCCCTTGACAGCTCCTGTTTATACAGATGGTTTTAAAAACGTTATTGGAAGAGAAAACATCCTGCACTGTAGGAAGCACCTTACATAGGAGCCAAGACTTAACAAGGAAAACTATTTTCATCATTCTCTCCTGTTCATCTAGAAAATTTGAGGAGAATTTGAAGCTTGACCCTAAAACTAAATTTAGACTTATTTTTTTCTGTTATATTTAGATGTGTCAAGATTTTTTTTAACATGATATTTTGAAGATCCTGTTTAAGCAATTTATTAAAGATCTGGTTATTTGACTTGTCTATATTAGTCAGGTTTTGCATTCTTCTCCAAGTGAATGGAAGGAAATAGTTAGGTGAATCACCCTCCACATCTTCACCCTTGTCTTTGGATGGAATGAGTCACTCTCCAGAGAAACCTGTACCTTCTTGAAAGCTGCAAGGGGAACTGAGCAAAATCCAAAATAGATAACTTGTATGTAGGACCATATTTAATTCCAGAATCACATTGAAGTTAGGGAAAAATTTCCATCACTGTCAGCTGCTAGAGGGCCTCCATCCTTTGTCATGCGAACTGACAGCTGTAGGACCACTGCCACCAGCCCTGCAACAATAATGTGCCTGTGTAAAGTATGCATTTCTTTCAAAGGTGCAGGTGCTGGAAGTTCTGGTAGCTGGTTTTCCTGATCCAGAATATGATTCATTCTCATACACTCATAAAAACAGTCCTGTCACAGCTGTCTGCATTCATATTTGGCTATTTTCAAACCCCTGCCCTCAAAACAAGCAGAGCAATAGAGAAGACCTGTCACTAACTTTTACCTTTTCACCTGCAGTGAATGAAGGTACCTGGGATGAAATCTGAGCTTTGTGAGACTTTTAACACTGAATTCAGCAAGACTGTGAGTGTGTCCCAGAGAAGCTCCCCATTCTGTGGGCTAAAAGCCTAAACTAAAAGCATACAATATAACAATAAAATATATGCAAATAATTAATTACCCATGTTACAATTCCTTTTACATCAGAGCATGCTCACCTCCTCTACAGTTCATGAAAACTGTTCACAGTAGGTCTTGCCATTGCATTTGAGGTGGTGGTAATACGACATTGCTGTTTGCTGACCATGGTTATTTAACAGCAACAATATGTAAGCCAACTATAACAAGATAGACAAGTACATGGCCAGTGACTGAAACAGAAATTGAAAGAAAGAGGTTTCAGAAATTGATAGGACATGCCATTATCTGGGATAATGGAACTGAAAAGACAATATTTTTCTTGTCTTTATGAATTCTAATGATAAAATTATATACTTAAAAAAACCCTTGCGGTAAATTTGTCGACAAATTAAACTGCTATATTTGGAAAATTTTAAGGATTGTTTTTGTATGAATATCATAAAGTCGTGTAAACAACTATCATGTTCAATAAATCATAGAAATCAGGAAAAAAAACTTAGAATATTGAAATTCAAATAAAGTTTTCCTATGTCACTGGTCAGCAGTGTACAAGTTTGAGGGGAACACAGTTATCTAATGCTTAATATATCTTTTTCTTCTACATTAAACATATCCTCCAAACAAATTTTTGCCTGTAAAGGTTTCACAGCAACACAGCACAGCAACACAAACACCTTTAAAGTAAAGTGCAGTTTTGTGCACTATTCTATGATGTCAATCTGCATTGATTAGAATTTATTTTTAAACCCTATTTCAGTCAACTTTAGATGAAATGCAATAATGACTCTGCTTTGGCAGTACTGTGATGAAAGCTTTAGTGAAAAAAATGGATTTTTTTCTGTTTCACATAGATATTTAGGCACAGCACCTCTAGTACTTGGAAGTAATTAACTTCATTAGGGAAGGATGTATTAGCCCAGGGAAAATTATAATGAAAGAGACGTAATAGGTTGTCATGTTAAAAACAGAGGTTTGTTTATCATGGGAGGGGGCAAAGCCCTGTTTTGGTGAAAGAAGTAAAAGATAACCAGACATCACTAGAGCCACAGTTCATTCAATTTATGCGCAGACATCTGGCCAGGAGCTGCTTTGGTGAAGGTGTTGTACAGAATTGGAGTTGTGTCCCTACTGACAGTGTATTGAGGAGTTATTGGGTACATCTGAGAGCCATTTAAATGCAAATATAATGTGAGTTTGCCATTGACTAAAAACAATCTTCCAGGCAAAGGCATTAATAATTAGAAACCATCTGGTACCATGAAAGCTTACAGTACTTTCAGTATTTCCACAGGCCAAAAGGATGCAATTTATCTCCTACTAAAACAGAAACACCTATGCTATATGTTCGTGCTCTGACAATTAATATGCAAAATCAGATCCATCTCGATGTTTTGTCCTCTGGGCCAGATCTGGAAAATAAATAAACGAGAAGTCTGGAAAAGAGAGTGCCATAAACTTAACAAAGGAAATTTAAAGAGAACACACAGACAGAGATGAATACCTGAAAAGATGAAGGAGGTTTGTTGAAAACTTTGCCTCCTTTTTACCTGATAAGATTATAAAGGAAAGTTGATAACTCAGCTGTCAGATCTCCTTAAAAAATTATGTTCTGTATTTTCAGTGTTTGGTATGTAGAAGTAGATTCAAAATAAATTAATTAATGCAAACAGTTTGTCTTTTCTGGCCCTTAGACGTTTGGGGGCTTGGAATTTTCATGCTGTAGAGACCAAAATGAAAAGGTTCCAGTCTGTCCCTCAAAACCTAAACTGCCTTCATCATCTTTGTTTTCAGGCTAATATACCATAAAGAATGCATGGGCAGGTTATTCTCTATTAAAAATAATTCAATAACATCACACTCTCAGTCTTCATCTGAGAGATTAAGTGAATACTGAAAAAAGAGAATTTTAAATTTAAATTGGTAATTGCAGTAATTGTCTTCTTCAACACCATATTGACATGACATTTACAATTGCCAACTTCACTTGGTAGCTTTCATGAGTTGAAAACAATACAGAAATTCAGCTTCAAAGTTTATTAGTGATAACCAGTTATTAAGGATATGGAAGAAAGCAAAAATTAAGATATGGCATTTTGAGAATTTCAATAGCTAGAGAAATAACAGGAGAGGCCCACTGTAAGCCCAAAAATTGCATTTTTTGTACACAATGAAACTGTTGAAACACCCCAGTGTGTGGCTATCAAAGTAAAGAGGCGTTGGTTTATCCACTTTAGTTCTGATCTGAATAATGCAGGTTTCAAGGCAGAAAAATTAACATTTGCAGACCATCTTAGAAACACACCTGTGTTTCTCAGACTAGACCGAGTTTGTTCCTAAACCTTATTCTTACATGTGACAATGTCATATCTGTATTTGCTGTTCTTATAATTAATGGAATATTTTCTCTCAAAAACTTCTCTCAGAAATAAGATATGCCAGAAGTACTGAAACTGAGCCATCAAAATAGTGAATAGCAAATGTATTGACTGTGTGTGAAGAGGGTGTTAAGGTGTCTGTATGTCTTTGTGTGTGTGTGGCAAATTTTCACATCTCAGTTCAGGAAGAGTGTTTTTCCCTTGTGCAGGTAAGTATGGCAATTGAGACTTTCTTTCAAGTTCTCAGGACACAGGATTTCCTATGTGCTACTTGTACTTTCAAATATATAAGCTCTGAGCAATGAAACTGATTTCCTAGGACAAATCAATTTGAGAATCTCAACTGTGAATCAAAATAATTTTTCAGTTTCTGGGTATAAATTGTCAGATTAAGAGGTCTTGATACATGCACTGCTCCTATACAAAATCAAAATTCTCTCTCTCTGGTATTTATAAAAAATGCCACAACACATTAATGGATTGTTTTATACCCTTACTTCAACCATTACATGATGTACAAAAAAATCAAAACCACTTTCAACGACAATGCTTCATTCAATATCCCTGTATGTAATAGCTGCTTAAGTAACTAATTTTCATATCAGAATCCATTTGCTCTCTTTTTGTACATGAGGAGAATTATTTTCCTGCGTGCTTGTGACTTTCAGTAGCAAATAAACCTTAACCAATGAGACAAACCTACATAAATATTCACTTCCCTATAATTTTAAGTTCATTTTCTATTCCATCTTGTCCATCAGCATGATTTTCTGATGTTCAGCCATTTCACCTCTCTTCTGAGCTAATGCATACACATTATTTTGAAAAGAGAAACTAGCAATAAGGTATTCCAGATATATTTGAAACAGTGATAATTTCATAGATAAATTCAGAGCTAACATCACTTCAAAGATTCTTAAGAGTGCAAGTCTTAGGTGGTGTGTAGATAATACAAATTTCTAGATATAACACATAAATTTTCTGCAGAGCACTGTGTGAACCAGGATAATATGCAATTTGCCCCACCACAGTGACATGCTTGAATGAATTCTTACATTTCATGTTTCTGTATGCTTAAAAAAACCTCAAAACCAAAGCAAATGTAAAGGAAAAAAGGGGATTTGTCTAAGGTAGACAACTGAAAAGGAAGTTTAGCGACAGCCCTGTAATTTGGTCACTTTGAATTTATGTGCTGTAAAACACATGCAGATTCTTTTTCAAGCTGTAGATGCAACTCGTCATCCATAAAGTCCTTATTTTATAACATCACTCACTCAGAGAACAGATCCTCCAAATCCCCATTCATATTTTCTCATGCCTTTTCTTGCTTGCCAAAGTTGTTGAGAGGTTTATAGTTTGTGCCCTTCACAGTTTGTTAGCTTATTTTTACTGAATTAAAATATATTAACATAAATGACAGAAATAATTTACAGAGCTTAAAGGAAAACAATTCCAAAATATTTTGACAGTATTATCATAGAATTTTTTCAAGAATATAAAGATGCATATTATAAACATTCTTGTGCAAGTTAGGAAAACAGATTAATTACAGAGGGAAATATATAAATAGTTTTAATCTGTGTCATTTAAGTGTTATTACTGAAATCTAAGAACTAGCAATAAGAAAATAATACAATGAAAGGAAGAGATTATATAAAAGAAGAATCTTAACATTTATTTAAAAATTAGCCAATATAATAGCAAATTTCAAAAACCAGTGGCCCAAAGTCAACCTCAAAACTGTATCTATAATTCACATAAAGAGATTTACAGTATAATTGCATTATCATCTACAGTCATATCAATCAGACTTATAGAATATAAGTGGAAAATGGAAAATATAATGGTGAATCTTTCCAGTGTTCAAATAGAATTTTTGTCCTATACAGCATTTTAAGCTGCAAAAATGGGGTCAAATAGGATCACATCAATCAAGGGAGATACAAACCATGACAAGAGTCACCTAGCAAGGCATTGAACTTCTTATAAGAAAACAAATTATAGGGTGAAATAATGATCCCAATTACAATACATGCTTTGATTATAATGTTTCCCCAAAATGTGTGTAAACCAGCAAGATCAATGCATTTAACTTCTAATGGGAAAAAAAATTTAGATTAAATATAAAAGCAAGAGTTCTTGAGGAGTTTCACTGTATCATTATATCTCCCAAAGAGATTTTTCAAGCAGGTCCATTTCCACTTAAGTTCTCTTTTAGTCAACCAAGAAACTCAGTCCTTATGGAATTACTGTAAAAGATTTAATTACCTCAGAAGGACCAACAATCTGCCCCATATTATTTATTTATTAGTTTTGATTAAAAAAAAAAAAAGAAAAAAAGAAAAAATAAAGCATTACAAATAACTCTTTCAAAAGTGCCATATAAAAAATTTTCTTCCTCTCTATGCATGTCATTATGCCATGGAAATGAGGAAAAAAGTGGTCTGTTAAAAAATGTCACATTTTGACAGAACTTTCTACAAGTACAAGGCAGCAATTACTTCAGAGTGTTGGCAAGAAATGGAAAATATGAGTACCTTCACATAGGAGGAAAAGGAGAAGAATGTAACAAGGGTTTCTGGATTTAAGGACATCTTTCAAAAATCTTTCAAGCTCTTTCTTCTTCCCTTTGTAAATCACTTGCTTTGAAGTTGTGAAAAATTACAATTGGCAGTGTCTAACTTCTCTCTATTGCTACAAGAAGGATTTCTGGAATTCCAAAGGCTGTATCAATCACTTCACTGTTCAACCTCTGGATTTTGGTTGGTGCTGATTGAAGTGTTATAAGGTTCTCAGTTTGTGTCATGAGGATGGAGTAGAAAGCAAATTACGTGCTCAAATATATAAAGTATTTTTTAGTTGCCATATTTGTTTCTTTCATAACCAGATATAGAGATAGAGGTAATTTTGGGACACAATTAATCAGATCAATATTAAACAACTGCAGTAGCATGACAAGTTTTCTGCTACAAAAGTGTTATCTTTAGAGGCATCTCAGATAGAGACAGTCCTGCAGATACCCAAGTCAGATATCATGTAACTAATCAAGACTATGAAGCCAAAAGCCCTGAAGCCATTGCTTTGCCTGTATTATCAGGAATTCAGAATTTCAGACATTTACATGACTTAATTATCACTTTTTATTTGGAAAGTACACAGGTTCAAGAGTTAGGGGAAGTTTTTTTTTCCTATGAAACCCACAACCAGTACTAAACAAGACTTTGCAAATCCCATCTATTTTTTAGTTTTAAACAACTCCTTTATTTGCCTTCAATTTTGTACCATATTGACATTCTTTAGAGAAACTTGAAAATCATCACTCTTCATAGACTAATTGATGAATTTGTGTTAGTACTATCATTACAGGTTGGTGACAGAAATTAAAGTCTCTGTTGACATTAATGTTTTTACTTCTGAACATCAAGAATTCACATACTAAAGTTCTGAGAGTTTTAAACTTAAATAATCCCCTTTCCCTTGGAAACTAAGAAATATTCAGAAATGTATCAGCTTTGTTTCTCGTAATTTAACAATTTATTTTAGGAACATAAATCCCTACTTCCTAGACCAAATATTCTGAATGTGACCAGCAATCCTTAGACTTTTAAGGGTTTTCTGTGCTTTTAAACTGCACTAGGTGCTCCCCATGAGCAGTGAGCCACACACACAGCCATAGTCATGGGAGAGGCATGGCTATTATTGTCTTCAATGTCTTCTAAGATCTCAGGAAAGGATGCCACTTGCTTATAGCAGATTTTGCTGGGAGTTTATTCATTTTAGGTAGTAAAGGCCTGATCCAAACCCCGATGAAGTCAATGGAAAAAGTCTCCCATTGACTACAATGGGCTCTGGATCATGCCCTAAGTCCATTCTCTTCATTAATCCAGGATTAATAACAGGATGTTTTTCCAGTAGCTTGGAGTGCCTAAGATCCCGGAAATTTCAGCTGAACAAGTTCACTGTAGATTGTCATTCCATTTGGAATTTGAAATATGAAGTCGATCTTTTTCAGTGAGAAGAAAACTTTAAATTTTCAGTTCCTGGTTATAGTCAATCCACCCAGTTCAGTGAAAATCCTTGGGCATCCTAATGAGAAAACAGGAAGAGCAAATAGAGCCAAAGAAATTTGTGTTTTTCAGGGCACACTTTAGAAATACAGTGTAGACTCTGGTTTGACCAATGAATGTTGATGCTTTTGGAGAGATCAGCAAGAGGCCTGATTACAGAGAGCAAATTAAAAAATTATAACATACTTAAATATATAATGTTTTTGCTCTGCTTTTTAAAATTAACAGATAAGGAGAGACATGACATTTTTCAAAGTGTTTTCTCAGTTTGCACAACAAAGCACCATCAGTTCATAAATAATGAAAGTGATAAAAAGACATTACAAATAGCAATAGTACCACTAAGTTTTTTGAACTTGCAGACGTGAATTGTGAATGTAATACTAGTACAAACTTTGACAGACAGTAACTGGATAGAACAAGAATAGTGTTATTAAATCAGATATAAAATATATCTGTAATAGGATTCATTTTATTCAAAAATAAAAATCTGAAACACAGTTTATTATATTACTATTTAAAAATTGCATTTCTGATAAAGTGATGGATAGATCAACCATTTCCAAAGATCTCTAGTGCTATTCACTATTCACATTTCATTAAATTGCCATTAGCACTATTTATTATTTTACATTGATTATTCATACTGACAAAAATGGATCAAAAGTTGAAGCATGTTTTTTAACCCAATTACTGATTGTTCTGCTAAACAGTAGCAGAGTTGCCATGTACCTTATAAGGATATTTTTAAAGTTTTATTCTAGGACTTAAGAAATCAATGGAAATTTGCCATAATTTCAATAGTATTTGCTATTAAAATATATTTATTGACCTATAAATTCTTGCAAACATGTCACCATCCTCCCAATAAGCCAGTGAAATGTTAAGGTTTTGTGCTTTCAGTTTTACTTCATTTTTTAGTGACATTTTTTCAATACTCTTTGACCACTCACATTTAGTTTTAAGCAATTTAAAAGCCTGCTGGCAACTCTTATACTTAATAATTTTAGAGATAAAGGAAGGAGATCTTAAATCTTCACATCAAAATGCATCAGTTTTCCAGAGGAATAAGTTTATTTTCCATATATATATAAATAAATGTTGCTCAGCCAAGGACTCTCCCAAAAACTCATGTTTGGATCCATGGTATGAATCATCATGGACTCGTATATTTCTCTCCAAAATATCTGAATAATAAAATGATGTCATTTTTACCTCTTTCTTTGCCTAGATGAATTGAAAATAAAGGTAATCTTATTCCTTTGCTGTAAAATAAACATGCAATTTTTCAAATCTTGCTAGATTTTGCCAAAGGAAAATTTGCTTGTAATACAAGGTAAATTTAATGACATCTGAAACTCACATAGTCATTGACCAATGTCAAGGAACGCCTGAGTTGAGTCTAACATGTCCTTCTAAGTCCTTTTTCTCCTCCATCTAAAAATTTTGGCCAGATACACTACTTTAGCTTAGAATATAGTATTTAGTAGCACAGAAACTACCCCAATTGCAACTCTGTTGAACAAATCCAAGGACTCTTTTCAGTTTAACTCAGTGTCTTTTTTCCATCCCTTCATTCTTGTTGAAATTAATTTTATTCAACATTTCTTCATCCAAGCCATAGTCTGAAAAAGAAAATGAAAGGATCCCACCACCTGGATCAGGTGAAAAAAAAAAGAGAAAATTAGTACAGCTTAAATGCTGTTTTCTGGAGCTAATATAGACAAAATAATTTCCCCTCTACTTGTTTAAATAAAAGTCATTAATTTGTTTTCATGTGGTTTTCAATTTATCCATTTATCACTTTCAGATGAAAGGTGTGGCTACAATCGGCAAGATCAATAGACACCAAAGCTCTCTAAGCAAGGTTTAGCAACTGCTTCCTTAACACATATATAGCTCGGCTACTAAAATTAGCCCGTGCCATTGGGTTATAAATAATATCTTGATCTGTGGTTCCCATTTGATTTAACTAAATAAATATTACATTCCTGTCTTACAGTGACATTGGCAAGATTTCAAAACCGGAAGCTGTCCAGGATGTACAGTGAGTAGAAAAGACTGTACATTGATTTTCAGACAAAAGAAAAAATATCAGTCAAGAGGAAATGCTTTACTGGAGAGATCTTCACAGCAAAAGGCTGAATTGAAAAAAATTCTTTCTTACCCTTACTACATTTAGAGCAAGGAACTTAGAATGTGCAGGAAAACACTCAAGAACCCTCATCAGAGGGAAAAGTTAATGACATGGTAGCATCCAATATATTCTTTAAGCTAGTGTTAAAGTCAACAATTAGACAAACTTATGCAGACATCAAATAGGTTGTTTTTCAGCAGTTTTAAGTCTTTTCGATATATATGAGACAGGTACTTCAGATCAGTCTGTAATATTCCTTAGAGACCTAGATAAATCAATAAACAAGGCTATAATGAATTTACAAGACAGTTTTGTCATTAGAAAACCTTGTAAGTAGCCAATAGTTTATTTCTTACAAGGAATGGGAATTGCCCTCATGCATCTATCACCCTAGACTCTTTCATTAAGGTTTTAAAATATAACATAGACTTAATCACCCAATTAAAAATTATGTTTTACTTACTTGGCACATCAATAGTTTGGGTGGAATTTTACTTTCTCCCCTTCTATTCCCCTGCTATATTATTAAATCCAAGTAAAAATTTAAATTTTCCTTAATTTCAAATGCTCTAGGAAGGCCTTCAGTTACCATCTCACATATACCAATATGCTGTGTGAATGTGCACAGAAAAGTGATAACTAGCATTTTTTTGGCCTTGCACCTAAGCCCAAACCAATAACTGTAGTGCAAAACTTTTGCTTAGAGCAAAGTTAGGATTTTAAAATATTTGCCTGAATGGAGGGTATCTTTGTTCTAGTATTAGCCAGGCAGTGCTACTGGTACATGCTCTGCCATCCAACAAGTACATGGTCACCAGAACAAATCTGAAGGAAAATCAAGCCAGAGTCGTACAGAATCGTAAATATTGTCAGAGACTTCCAAGATCATCTAGTCCAGCCATCAGCCTCACACCACCATAATCACTCCTAAACCATATCCCCAAGTGAGAAACCTGGACTGCTCTTGAACACTTCCAGAGAGGGTGACCCCACAACCTCCCTGGGCAACTTATTTCAATGATTAACCATCATTCCCAGTGATAAACGTTTTTATAATATCTAATTGGAACTTTCTCTTGCACAACATAAGGCCATTTCTTCACATTCTTTTAACTAAAAAATGACAGAAGTGACTGACTCCCACATTACCACAACCTCCTTTCAGGTAGTTTTAGAGAGCAGTGCGGTCCCCCCTCAGCCTCCACATTCCCTTTCCCTTCTTCTCTCCACCACTGAAATAGCTTCCTTCTTTGTGTAAAAATAGACCAAACTTCAGGAATGTTTTAGAGGTGTTGCTTTGCCCACATGTCCTCCTTCAAGCTCTTATCTGAATCTTCAGCCCCTGATATCACATTCCGTTTACCTGTATTGTCAGGGATAGCAACTAATGACAAAAAATTGGATCAAAAGGCTTATTTTCAATTATCCCTAGTGTAAGCACCAATCTGATAGATTTAAAAAGAATGAATGGATAAATGTAATAAGGCTTCAGAAATTAATCCAACTATCAGTAATAATAATCTAGTTTTCACAATGAACATTTTGTTAAATATAATGGAGGTTTATTTTTTCTGGAGAGTCTGATGAACAAGGATCCTTAATAATCAAATACATTTTTCCCTTTTTTTCTTTTTTAAATTAAAATAGGAGAGAAAGTGTATGTTTGCTCTCATACCTTTTATTCATCATCTCATTTCCCAATTCATCCTCAAGCAAGCACATCTGGTAGATTAAACCTCCACTAGGAAAAAAAAATTGTTCCTGCTTTTTCTCTCTTTAGAAACCATCAAAACTAAAGCATATCCTGAAAAGTTTTGAAATAAAGCAGCCTCCCTTTACCTACACACAAAGGAACTCTTAATTAAAAGTTACAGAAGGACAGATGAAAAAGCAATAACACAATATCAAAGAACATGTGGACGAGAAGGAAATGTTCACCCTGAGATATTTAATATTTTAATTTGTTATCTGGAAGAAATAAGAAACTGCATGTTTTGAGTCTGATTCTAACCTTATTAAATTCAGTGGCAAAAAGCCCACTGAGTTCAATGGGGCCAAGATGAAGCTCTAATTGAATTAGAAGCTGACTTCAGATAAAATATGTTACCTTCTTTCCTTCATCTTCTCATTTTAGCAAAAAGAAATAAGAAAGATTTATTGAAATTCGTCACAGAGGCAGTCACTTGAGTTTGTTTTGACCTGGATCAAAAGAAATAAGTATTCATGAGGAGAGTAGTTTTGACTATAAATTCATTTAAATAACAATACTGGACACTGAGCTTTTCAGTAGAAACTGACTACTCGACTGAAGTGTTTAAAACCTGTCCTGCACTAAAACCTAAGTTGTCTGAAAACCTTGGAGACAGGGTAGGTCTATTTAAACACAAAAAATACAGAACTGTCCTCTAAAAAATAAGTGAAAATACAAGATTAGTTGATAGGAAAAGATCACTACTGTGTTTATAATCCCCTCTGCCAGTCAGCATTTGCTGTAAACTCAGATTAGGTGTAAATTCACAGAAGGAGGGGCTGACAAAGGAAAACTTCTCTCCCTTTTACTGTTTGCAAGATGACCTATCAGTTGTTACTGGTAAAGCAGCAGCAATAGTACAGTAGGAAAAGACCTCAGTTTCCCTTTTTCAACGCCCCCTCACGGTCTTTTTCCTCCGACTGCTGCTGGTTACTACTACCCTGTGACCTTGGTCATCTGTGAGAGGGACTGCATGGAGCGGGGGTGGCTGCTGTGTAAGGCATGTGTTGTGAAGCATCTCTTCTTCTCTTGGGATTTTCTTACAGCCCTCAGAAGTAGGAGCTCCCAAATTCTATTGAAATAGCAGAATTTAAACATGGAAAGACAAAAGCAATATCAGAGACTGCCTTCAACTGTGAGGTTTCAGATACTGTTACCTGAAGCTGTGAATTCAGCTTAATGGAAAAAAAATTATAAAACTAATTGCCTGAAGCACAACACTGTAGTTGTTCTTGCATAATTCTCTGTTAAATAACTCATGTGAGAATTATTCCTTTTCTTTTTAAAGACAAACATTCATTACATTAAAAGGGAAAATTAAAGGAGCAAAGAGGCGTCCCATTCCTTGGCCCACTGGTTAGAGACCATTTTATTTCATGTGGCAGGCTAAGCTTGAAACTTCCCACAGCAGTTTCAGAGTTTCATAAAAATGAATGCAGATGATCAATCACCTACTAATAAATTAGAAAAATGTCACCTCCAATACATTAGAAGAATGTCAGACAGCCTTAACATTCCTCTCATGTTTTTTGGGGTTTTTTTTTGATGACAGTAAAAAAAGCATTTTACAGATGCAGGACTTTATTTACAGTACTTTGGTTTCTGATAGGCTGAAGAGTCTAAAAATCTCCTGAAGTTTCTCAGATGAGGCTGTTTCCTTCCTGAGTCTCCCTGCAGTGGCACAGACTTGGGGAAATGACAAGGACCCATCTTTCCTTTGGCTTCTGTTGTGCTTAAGCCAGAAAAGGTTCAACTCTCCAAGATTTCAACTAAGATTCAGCTTTGAGATATTAAATACTTGTAACTAGCATTCATGAAGAGGCATTTAAGACACAGAAATCAATAACAAAATACAAGTAAAGTTAGGGTGGAGTTTCCTTAATCATGAGCTGGTTGAACAGATATTTCCTAAACATCATGATATTTTAGCCCCAGAATAAAACAGTACCAGCACCTTCAGAAAGTGAACACATAAGTCTTTTTAATGTATGTTCATCATCATATAAATTGAAATACGTTTTGTAATGCCAAGGATAAAATATTCCAGAAACAGATGAAAGACTTCCTTTGTATTTCTCTGTGCAACTTCTTTGTGTAATATCAGTCCAAATACTTGCAGCAGCATTAGCTTGGGCACATTTGCAGTTTTCAGCAAGCTGATGACTGCTTATTGCTGTCTGGGGACATACAAACTCCTGTGCTCATAATGGAATACCCATGTATCTGGGAGATGTGCATAATAAGTAATGGAAAGCATGCCACAATAGAAAATTGATTGCATATGTCAGCATAAGCACCACATTTTAACAAATTAGGCAGTATTAAACTCCACAATATGCATGACTTGGAGAGGGGAGAGATTCATGACTTTTGTTCAAACTTGAGCTTTCTGCAGATTTTCTAATCTAGAATGAATTTCCTGCTGAAATCAACAAAGTCAAAATGCTGCAATATTGTCAGTTCATGTTTATTGCATTTATGAATTTTACGAAACTTCAATAATGATCTTGGGGAAGGCTTGCATAAGTATCATCCTTGCATGTTATGATTGAAAGTCTCTATCAGCATAGAATTCTCCCCAGACAATACATTACCCAAGCAGTAGATGCAGAGATAAGCATTACTATTATCATAAAAGAAAAAATCTCTTTTATGCTTTTGTTCTCGCTTCACATTTGCTATTACTGTAGTAATCAGCATATGAAAAAGGACAATGAAAAGCTCCTTCTAGGTGACTCTGTAATGCCTTTTCTCTAAAAGGTCCTTTTCTAGTGTTTTTTTGTGGATTGCATCCTTGAATGAGACATTATAAAACAGCATTGTATTTTGCCCCATTGTTGAAACAATGCTCTATGATTACAATACTGACTAGATGCCATAGCTATGCAATGTTTGACTAGGCTCAACAGGAGTTCCATATTGTAGTTCCTGTGATCTATATATGATCTAGATATGATTTATAAAATTAGTGAAGAAGTGGAAATTGTCAGAACTATCCTTCTAACACCTTTAAACAGCATTTAGGAATGTAGAGAGTCCATAAGTCTTAGAAGTAGATGAAGACAACTTAACTAAAGTGTTAGCACACAATGCCCGATCCAGGTCTGAAAACACTCTCCAAAAACTCATTAGAAGATTTGCAAATTATCCAAAAGGAACAGAAGTGGTTCCACCCCATATTATGTTGTACATTAATTTTAAGCACAAGTGTACAATCATTTATTTACTTACCACTGCTGGGGTTTTGCTTTTTTTTTGCCCTTATCATCCTCTTTGACTTCCACTCTCTCCTCAATAAGCTTTGAAATTGAAGACAAGGACTGTTTTCACATAGCAAAAATACAGCCTGGTGAATTGAAATGTTAGGGGTTTTTCCACCTAGCAGTAGAAGGCCCCACTGGCTCTAGTACTTGGATTGTTCTTTTCATTGAGAAAATGGATTAGTAATCTTCTGATGAAAAGTTTTTCTCCTTTCTTCTGGCATGGCTGGTATTCAGCGCTGACAAAAATCAGCTTCAAACTGGATAGCAGATCCTGAGAGGCTGGAGAGCTTTGAAATGTTAATAAATGTCAAGTGGTGAGGTAAAACAACAAAATTTAAATCTTCAGAACTTCATTCTCAAGCTAAATGTCATTTGAGCCGTGGCATAAAATAAGAAACATTTGATATAAGTTTATCAGTGAACAGGTTTCAAGAACACTAAAAGAAAATCCAGACAGAGTGACAGAATGTATTTCAAATTAAATTAGCTACCCTCTAATTTCTACTTTAATTTGGTAAAATGCAAAGACAAATAAAATGCAATACAGCTATGTTAAAGGTTAACTGAACAAGTTTTCATCACGCACTAACTTCTGTTATTACCATCATAGCTGGAGGTGGGTTGTGTAGTGCTAACAAAAATGACAAGGAGGAGCCTTCAGAAGGAGCCTTCTCAATTATCATCAGCTCATTTAGTGCCACCAGCAGCAGAGGGTGCTGAGCTCAGAGCCTGAATGACAAGATTCTGATCCAGGAACTCTAAGAGAGAACCTTCCCATTTACTTAATTGGCTATTATGCCCTTGCTATGTCACAGCTTTAAATCATATGCCTTATAGTAAGGAAATCAAAGGCACTAAAATTTTGCAGTATTTCAAGGTGTATTTACTAGGTTCAGAATCACACACCATACTTCCAAACGTTTTCACTACCATGATCTATTTCTGTTCCTTCTAAAATATTGCATTTTATACCTCCCATTTAAATGAATTGTTCACCACCATGCAAAGATTGTATAGAAAGGACCTTGTGGAAAATCTGTTTGATTAATTCTGAGACAGAAGAAGCACTCATTTTCTCAAAGCATTAAAAAAGTTTCTAAATGTTCCCTTACTTTTTACTCCATATACTCCAAACAGATGTGTGTTTAAAATTTCATACTATATAAAGTTTATGTCCTTGTTGAGATTTCCATAAAAGTTTATGCCTGTTGAGATTTCTCTTTTGACCAAATCCAGTTGAATAATAAAATCTTACAAAACTAAAATTATGCAGAACTTCTAGAGTAATTTCCTATTTTTATTTTTATGCATCTCTAATCTGATAATTTTCTAGCAGCACATTGTGATCCAGATAAACTCTAATGACATTTGATAGACATTTTATAAATCTGTATACTATATGCCAGCACAGGAATTTTTTTCTTTTTGATCCCTCTAAGCTACTGAATTGCAAAAGAGATGCTAATCTGATAGACACATAAAGGCTATGAAGTTTGCATCACAAAAGGGAGGAGTAAAACTAAGAATCCTAGCTGAATTATAGGAAAAAAATCCCAGATCTGAAAACTGTTGCATATTTAATAAAAATGTCACAAAATCCTTTCTGCCTTCTGCTATGAACTAAAAGTTTTCCATGTTAACATCACTCTCTTTTTCAATCATCAAAGAGCTGGTGATATGAACAAATGGAGATTTCTTGTTGACATTTTAAAAATGTAAGATTTAAATTATTTCCAGTGAAATAATATTTGCCAAGATTAGTGTAGACTTTCTACCAAGATACTAAAAGCTAACAAGATACTTTATGTCACTGAAGTTATTCTCAAATGACGGCACAAGTCTCTGGGCCTGGATCTTGGCCATGCAACTTAGATAAGAGTTGAAGAAATTCTTCCTGCAGGCAGAGATGTAATGTACTGTTTCATTACTAAAGTGGTGCCAGATATGCTCAGAATATCAAACAAAATCACCCCATGGGTGTTTTCTGCACCAAAACTAGTCAGTAGAATGTGGGAGTGAAAATGTTGGAAAGAAATTAAAAATGTCTTCCATTTGGCAAGGAAAACTCAAAATGCAGAGACTTGTCTCTGAAAAAAAAGAAAGACAGTAATTCTTTCTGACCAGCAAAATAAGTTGTGCTTAAAATAAAGGATATTAGCACTTTAAATATTTTTAAATGTAAATTTTTAATTTTAAATTGATATAAAAATAAAAATCACTCATATTACTGAGCTGAATTTTATCTTATGATAATATGAAATTAATTTTAAAAATGAAGGCTAGGATTGGGCTTGTATAGTAACCAAGGGTTCAACTGTAACTTCTGAAAATATTATTTTTGCTTTGATCATTGGGAAAATAGGCTTACTTTAGATTTCTAATCTTCTCTTCCATTGTTTACTTCTCTTTTCAAACTTATATGGGTAGCCTAAGTATGGAACATTAAATTTTCTTTAAATTACTGATTTTTAAAACAAAGAGAAAGAGTAGATGACTTGTGTTAAAAGCTCCTCTAGCACAGAGAAATGAGAATGAAGCTCTCCTTACCCAGTATAAATCAAATTTTTGGCTTCACTAAAGATAGTGGAAATCATTCATTTTCAATAAACTGATTTTTCCTAACTGAAACTTTCACTGAACTCAGAAAAAAAAACAGGATCTAGAAGAAGGATATGACTAAAGTATGAATCAGACACTGCAGTTTCACAAGTAAAATCTCAGATGAAAAGTGTTTTCATTTAGTGATGCAGTTGATCCAACTGAATGGTTCATTTAACGAGATAAATTAATCTAGCATCTTCGAAAAAGAAAAGCACCTATTTTTTTCACAATAGCTGTTGATGTTTTCCACACAAGTATTTTTACATCCAACTAAACTAAATACCAAGTAATTGCTTTCCTGTAAAGCCACCATTTTTAAAGTAGCTTAGTCTGTTTATTATGTACCTTCCTGGAGGACTGACTCAAGAATGGAAAACTTAAAAGATCTAAATAACTCAATGTTGCAGATGCTGCATGTAGCAGCACAAGACTACCCTGATAGGCCCAGTCCTTGTCTGCCCACATTTATGCAAGAAGCTTTTAAGTCCTTCCAGAGGTCTGAATAGGATTGGTACTCACAGTTGTAGCATCCTTCTCCTTGGGATACAGAAGACTTGAACCACAGTTTTCCTTTATCTGAGAATGAAGGGATGAAATGATGCTGCACAGAGTTGATCAGGCCTTTTACTTTGGAAAAGAAATCTAAGCAGTCTCATTCTTTCCGTTTTTTTCATCATGGGCTTCTTAATTTATCTCTGTTCTCCCAGCTAGGATTCATTGCTTGAAGGGGATAGCAATTTTCCTTTTTTTCCCCCATAGTGACCTTGTTTGGAGATTGTAGATCAGCACAATTCCTTTTCCTGGGAAAGAAAATGGATGGAAGCAGCAACTCCTGCTTTTTCTGGCAGCCGATGTTCTTACCTTGCTGCTCTTACCTTACCTCTGCTGCACCATTGGCAGGTGTTTGCCAGGCTGTGCACTGTTTTAATAGGTATGTGAAGGAAGCAACGGCATGGATTTTTGTTGTGTGGAGATACATACTAATATAAATACAGCACAGAAAAGAATTAGAAGTGTTGGACATGGTCTGACAATGGTGTTAACTGGGAGAAGAAAAATGGTGGGTGAACACTGAGGTATGGCTATCACAGGAGCAGTCACGCCAACACATGGGGGTAGACAGCCCAGACAACACAGATGCACAGTCATTACAATACAGACCCAGTACACCCCAATGAGCCCACCCTCCTGTCCATTCCAGTGTACCTTCATAGCTTTTGTTTTACATAAATTGAGGGTGATTAGGATATGCAGAGATCTCATGTTTTTGTTTTGCTGTTTATAGGCAAGGTGTGATTAAGATGGCTCTGAAGTGACAGATGGGAAAAGAAGCAATGGATTCAAGGGCAACACAAAGGCAGGGAGCTGGTAGGACTCCAGCATTTTCAGTGAATTTTGAGGTGAGGTGGGAACAGAACTAAACTGGAACTAAACTCACTGTGGACAGAAATGAAAGGCAGCAAGTGATAAAGATGTAAAGTGATCATCAAAGAGTAAAGAGAGATGATCCTGAGGTAATGATGAAGGGCAGTGGAGTTGTGAATGTAAGACTTCACATCAAGCGCTGAGCTACAAATGAGGAGATATTTTCAGATCAGATATAGACTTCTATGTTCAAAAGAGTTTTGAATGGTGCAGCTTTTATCCTTTGTATAGGCCTGTATACTTCAGCTGTGCTCTCTCAGCTGAAATATCTTTGTGGTATCAGGGAGATTAACACATAAAGTAAAAGACACACCAAAAACCCCAAATTTTGTCTGTAGGACAGTGTTCTCTGAAGTATTAATTATGTCCTTTGGAGCTGGACATAAACAGAATGCTTTTATTTGGTGGTTAAAGAATTTATCTGTCCTAAAAATGTTTGCAAATTTGGGAATAGGTATGAGCAAAAGTCCTTTATATTCTTCTTCTAATTATACTACCTTTCTGTGTTTCTTTTCTTTGTCTGATTTTTCTGAGGGGTGTGGGAGGGGTGTGGGGGCTAACAATTTCTCTTTAACAAGAAATCTTCCTACTTTCTCTTATTCCCTTTTACTGGCTACATTGTTGATAGGTTCAAGAGAATATCTCCAGCATAAAAATTGAGAAAAATTGAAGGATGAGGTGCAAACATTTATCAGAGTCTTTTTTTTTTTTCCAAGCTGTTTTTAGAATTGTGAAGATAGAAAAAGTTTAAATGAGGATGATTTACAGTATGAACTTCCTGAGTTTTTTAAGTGATGCTGCAGAGAGTTCTTGACAAATTGCAAAGACCATATTTCCTGGAGCAGAGAAAAAAGGTTTGGTGTGGCTGTTGAACTATCATGCAAAAAGAAAAGTATATCCATAATACTGTATCCATGGAGAGGAAAAAAAAAACCAGACCACAAATCTGTAAATAATATTTCAATGCACTATGATAAGAAAACCTCATTTTAAAAAAGTATGTAAGAAATAACCGTACTGTAAACATAGCTGTAGATCACACTCATTGCACCAGTCAAAGCAAAATTATCGAGAAAATATAATTCTTAGTTTTAGTTTAAGGCAAACTTTAGGTAAATTGCATGAAGCTAGGATTGGTAGCTCAGATAATCCTCAGTAATTTACTGTGTTATACAATATTAACACATGCAACTGTAAATTTAACCCAAACGTCCTTTCCATAAAATTTAAAGCTTGTTTGAACTTCCTTCTGGTTTTAAACAAGTGGATTTCTAATAATGAAAAATACTGATCAGAAAGGAAAACTATTTACTCCTAGCAGCAACCCCTTTTTTAAAATATTTTGACTTTCATAGATCACATTAAAATATTCTACTATTTTGTGATAAGAAGCAAATATTATCTTTACTGTTTGCAGTATAGTGGACTAGCCTATTATTCACACTGACTACAGAAAGAATTCAATTACTGGAAATTAAATATTTTAATTATAGTATTTTATCTGTGTTTGAATTCATTTTTGTTTATATTTGAATAGATATAATTTGACCCTGTTACTCCAGTATACATGTATTTTTTACTTACAGTAGTTTTTTTTGGTTTAGGGTATATGTAGCTATTAGGCACTATGTTTCTAAAGGACTTTCCAGGATCAAGCATTAACATTCTCACTTTGCTTGACTTGTTCTGTTTACACAGCATTTTATGTTTCTCCCTCCTTTTTCTGTGGTAGAATTTGATATTTTTAAAAGAAAAGAAGGATGCCCATGCAATATAATTATTAATATCCATGTCTTCTCCGGTTCAGTTCTTTCAGTTAACACTTCACTGGAAAAATCTTAATTTTATTGTGTACTTGTCTAGGAGGGACTAGACAAACACCATGTAACAGTGGGATTGAGGCACTTAGATATAATTATTCAGCAACTTTAAAAAACAAGTTCAGCATTTTAATGTGTGAACAATGTAATTCATTCAAAACTAAACTCATATTTAGATTTTTCCTTATTTTATACACTATCTCCAATATTAAATATCTATAAATATACACACAAGTGTCTGCATGTATATGCATTTCTATTAGCAAGCCTTTAATTCTACTTTTATTTTATAAAGGAAGCATGGGTGCATCCATTTTAAGCATGGACGTGGCAAATATTTTAACATATACTTAAAAAAGGGATGATGATCTAGGACTTGGAAAGGTTAAGGAAAAAAACAGGGATAAATCATATGAACTTGTGAAGAGATACTGATCTGGAAATGAACTATCAGTGCATGCTGCAAACCCATGTAACTGAGGGATGACTCAATGACTCTCAATGACTGCAGAAGAGAGAGGGCTGTTTTTCAGCTAATATGTGAAAACAAATTATTCAAGGTAAAAAAAAAAGTTTAAAATACCTTGTAAATAGAAAAGTAGTCAAATACCTGAAACCCTTCTTCTCATGTCACTATTATGTCACAGTTTTAGAAATCAGATTTTCTGTATTTTAATTATGCAAATATATATTTAAATAGCTCATATAGATCACCTTATTTTTTTACATCAGTCTTTTAGGTTTTCTTTTTTCCCCATGTACTTATAGTTTAAGAACATATTTGGAATTCTTTACAATTTTTCTAGTAAATCTAGCAACATTTTTAAGCAGAAAAACCTAAGATCCATGAGTGACGCAAGATAATTCAGAAGGAGCTGAGCTTTGTTTTGGAAGGGAAGGTGAAAGATAGACTTTAAATTGATAATGATACTATGATTTTATGCATGGCTATTGAGTTCTTAGCTGAGGAGGCTTTCAACTTTACCTACTAGTGGCTCTTCAAACTATAGTAATTCTATAAAAGCGTAACCTCTCAATTTTGATTTTGGTGTTGGTTACTAATACTTACAGCTGGAATTACAGACATAATTTCATCTTGCATAAGGAAATGGTTTGTGTCTGTATTTCTAAAGTTGGAACCCAACCATAAGATTTGTGTAACTGACAAAAATCTGCTACTCTACTGTACTGAAGCAAACTTCCTAATAAATGCCGTGGAAATAAATTAGTTAAGAGTACAGAATGGAATACATAGATTATCACACACCTTTTAACTGAAATTAGGTGATCAACCTATTATGAATTCATTCAAATCTCTAAAAATTAATGTATTCTGTTCACTAATTGAGGGATGAGAGACAGTTGTTTCTCTGCTCTATCTGTGTTTCAACTTCCTGGAAACTACATTTTGAGCTTAATCTCCTGAGGATTGATAAATTAGGTAAAAGAAAACATTGCATTAAACTCAAGGTACGAAATTATTATACATTATTTTATGTATTTTTATATAAAAAGTTACAAGTAGCAAGCATATGACACAGAAATGGAACAGTAACAGCAATAACTGTGAATGCATGCTTTTTACAATGTATCTAATAAAGGGATTTTTGCCAACTCAAATATTCAGTAACATACATGCAGATTAATTTCTCAATGTCAAATTCAGTCATATTGCTAGATGCTTATCCAACAAACGTTTCTATTGAAGTGATTATGAATGGCTAAATACCTGATTTCAATAAATTGTAAATTGTTCCTGAAATTGGGAATTTTACTTGCAACAAAAAGAAGAGAGAAAAACAAAAAGATAAATGACTGATAAGCATAATAACCAAAGTCTTATTGCCTTCTAGTAATTTTACTCAACACTGCTGAATTTTTTCATGATAAGAGAATAGCTGGTCAGAGTCCATAAAACCTCTAGCTGGTGTTTCCAAGGACGATAGTTTCACATTTCACTGTAGCATGTTCAAAATCACCCAGGAGCGCACTATTCTCAAGCAGTCTATATAATGAAAACAACGTACATACAACAAAAGTTCAATGTAAATCTTCTTCCACATATCACACAACACAGAAGTAAATAACAGACATAGATTAACTTAAAGAAAACTATGACTTAAAATAAATAAATAAATAAATAAATAAATAAATAAATAAATAAATAAAAGGACAATCTCAGGAACTAATTTCTTCCTAAAGTTTCCAGCGAATCTGCATATGTATTTAATAACTAAGGAGCACTTTGTGGCCAGAAACCAGATTAAAAAAGAAATGTATTTTTGTGCAATGGGAATATCTTGCTAAGGAGGTATATATATGTCTATACCTCTTAGGTTTGCATAAAGGCAATTAAATTAAATTGGAAGATTGTCCACTCTCTCTTTCAGAGAGCTGAGATAGTTCATTATAGATTTCTCCATTCAGAGTTTGCATTACTGCATGAATAGTTTTCTGAAATCAAAACTAAGTTAAAATATGCTGTCTCTGAGGAAAAAAAATGCAGAAAAATATTTACTTAAACCATCTACAGGCAATAAAACCATTAACGGATTATTTCACTATAAAATTGCTTTATACATATATACACATAAAAATGTATATACACATATCTATGTTTATATATACACATATATAAACTGACAGACTAGCAGTTATCCATAGCTCCATTATAAACATCTGAAATTATGTTTATTAAGTGCTGATAAAAATTATGCAAAATGCAAAGTCTAAGAAAATACTCGAGAAAGTAAGTTTAATTTGAAACATTAACCTTAGTGCTACAGAACCTCTAAATTTATCAGTACTAACACACACTCTTCCCCCAACACTTCACAAGATTGGATTAGAAAAAAAATTAACTGAAAACAAATAGTTCCACATCTTACTGACTTGAATTAAATGGCCAAGTTTTACATTCTATTTCACATGCTGAGGCTCTAACAATTATTTCCATAAATATTAATTAAGAAAGAAATAAATGAAATGCAAAAGCCATGCAAAGCACATGACTATTATGCAGCTGGAATTAAGATAGTTCTTACTAAGGGCTGACTGCAATTCTGTCAAGAACAAGGAACTAACAGATTTTGTTTAGTTTGCAATGCTGAAGTGGTCATCTGGCTTTCAGTTTTTTTAACATTCTAACCTGTTTCCGTATAAGATGACATACAATTTGAGACCTAATATGCATTTTAGCAATGTAACAAATAAAATGGAAAGCAACAGATGGTTCAATTGCTGTATAGATATGTTTACTTACCTCAGGCTTTTCTCTTAGACCCTAGTTGTGTTGTACTCAGACTCATGTTTGCTTAGAGACCCAATGAGGCAGAACCTGGAATGTTACGGCTATTTCATTCAAAATAATAGTGTTTGCATAGAAGAAAATAAATATATGCATATAGATACTTTATAAACAGTACACTTTGATAGTCTGATAGTTACTCATGAAGTAATTTACACAGACATGCAATTGGATTAAAATAACCAAAAACCTGTCTATTTTTAAGATAAAGAAATGCCTTAATGTGCAAAGAAAATATGGAGGGCATGTAAATTATAAGAAGAAATGCATAAATAATGCATGCAAGAGAAAACACAAATCTATTAATAAAAGGTTATGTATTTTTTTTCAAATAAATTGTTCATAATTTTTTTTGTTTTCTTTTTCTTTTACTTGTAAACTGTTATTCATATTTACAGTGATTCAAAGTGCAATATACAGAAGAAATAGTTCTTTTATTAAAAATATTATGCTTGATTTTTCTTTTTTATTGATTAGAAATATTCCCTTTAATTAATTTTTATATGTAAATATATATGTGTTCATTATGTGGTCTCATGTTCTAATCTATCTATCCATGTTTATTTGACAAACCAAAATGCTGTGATCAATAATGGAACAGATACAGTTAAGTTTTGGAAATACTGTCATTCATTACAGAAAAGGTAATGTGCCATGAGGAAAGGGGTTTCCTTGCCCCAGGACTGTGTTCCTCATTCTTGTGCCATGCCTCAAAATGGATACATGTATCTTTTATTTATTGATGAATTTGTTTAGAGATGGTTAGACCAACAGTGGGTGATATTCAAGGCCACGTCAGTTACAAGGAAATGTAATGTGGCTGTTCCAAAAATCTAAATTCACACAGTCTTCTTTGGTTTTTAAAAATTGTACCTGTTCTCTGTTGACCTGTGTGTGTATGCACAGGGGTATATGTAAAACAGTAAAAGAAAAAGAAAGAAAGAAAGTAGAAATGTAAAACAGAGATACAGGATCCTTCAGGAACGAGGAGCAGAGATGAGAAAGAGAGACAGAAATAGATAATATAATGGCATGTGCTATCAGGAAACAGAAATTTAAACAATAAATAAAGAAGGAAAAAAAATATGTCTTTAATGATCAAAGAGTGAATATGTTTGGGCAATCAAGTCCTTACACAATAGTTAGTCTTCATCAAAAATCTATTGATACTGACCGCTGAACAGCTTTATCATGTCTGGACAGCCTGTGACTTGTGGTTGGCACCTCTTCAATTTCGTCTATCTCGCACGCATCAGCAGCATCTTGTGAGTAGCTATGCTTCATGACAAGGATGTTTCTCCTGTTCATGGGCTGAACAAGTGGTTTTACAGGCTGGGGTTGTATTTCTGTCAAGACAGAAGGATCTCTTGTGCTGAGGTTACTACGGCTGCCCTTAAGACTAGACACTTGTGATCCACAGTGATGGTCATGAATGCATTTTGAAGAGGATCTCCGCAGTTTATGATAATTTTCAAAGTCATCTGCAACATCAGCAAGGTCAGCTGTAGTCCCTGTCCCTCTAAGGGTGCATAACTCATAATGAGGAGGCTCAAACACCTCCTGGAACACTGTTTGATCAAAGTCTGCTTTCCTTTGGACAAATTTTTTACGAGGCTGCTTGATCTGTACTATAATAGAGATAACAATGAGGATGATCACAATGCAAGATGTCACCCCAATTATAGTCCCACTGGTATTGGTAAGTTGGTCCAATAGGTTTGCTTTTCTTTTTTCTGTGCAACAGGGAATAAAAAAAAAAACAAAACAAAAAAAGCACAGCATTAATTGCAGTTCAAGAATACAAACAACTATGATGGGTTCACAGATTACTGCAAGGCTGAGCCTAGTCTATTTCTGAGTTCATTTAATCAATCTCACCAACAAAAAGAAAAGGGGAAGAAATCAGATATTTGTGAAAGCCAAATAAGCAGCACACAAATCCTTTATGTGTCTATTCTCTTAGAAACTTATTTATTCAGGGTATCTTGCAAGTTTAATTAAACAACATAATTATTTTAATTTTTTGTATAAAACAACCACCATAACAAGCAGATGGCTTCAGTGTCACCTCTGAACTCCATTTGGCTGCTAAAACCCTCAAGACTTTTACAGATGTTCTCTTCATTATTTTCTCTCTCTCCCAGTAAATATATGCAGCTAAGACATTAGGTCCTATGAAAGAACAAGATTTTACAGGATTTAAGTCTAATATTTGTGAGCGGAGTAGGAATTTTGGCAGCATTCAATGAAAAAGCTAAATCAGGAGAAAATAGAGAAGTTATTCAAATTTAGATTTCAGAAAGAAAAAAAAGCCAAATTTGTGCAAGTTATTTCTGTTCCCCCCTCCCCCATTAATTACCAGAACCTTTCTAAACAGGCATAAAAATCCAAAAGCTGATCATACCTACTACCCTTTGCTCAGAAGCCTCTAATATGTTAGTCAGCAAATTCTGCATTGTGAATAAGGCAGAAAAACACAGTAAAATAATAAAATAAAACCAGTTTCCCCTCCTCCTGTGCATCTTTCTCTGTGATTGGCTTTCACAAGGTTGCAGGCACAAGATGGTGACTGAGCCTTGTAGAAATTCAAGTTGAAAGTGTTTGCATCAGTCTCTCTCAGGCATAGCAAGACAACTGTGGTTAAGTTTCAACACCCAGTTTAGTGTAATTTTTCCTGGCAACCCAAGACATATAAAAGGAATTAAGAAAAAGCTTTTGAAATGGAGATTATTGGCACCAAAAGAGTAGCATTCATCTCTTCAAAATCTCCTAGTTACCAAAACTTAACTCTTCAGTAGATCATTGTCTAAGCTTGCAGATTCACTCAGTGTTTCTCTAATTGACTGACACAGACTCTGGAGAAAAAGCAGAGTTAGGAAAAGCAACACTGCAGCAAGCAACATTTTTGCTGGAATCAGCAAATCTCCTTTCTGTAGTCAGAAAAACAAGAGAGGATAAATGCACAAGACCTGATAAAAGATACTTGACGAAGGAAAGATAAAAATCATTCTGGAAATTGAAGAGTGATGAAGGTTTTCTGTTTTCCTCTATTGTGAAGAACTAGAGAATGAAAAATAATTTCCCAATTGTCTGTTTAGTTTCTTTGAAGAATATTTAGCTATGACACAGTTTAGCTGTGTTCTTTTGAAGTGTATGTTTTCATTTGTGTTTTACCCTATTTCACTGCTTGTCAGGATTCTACAGACTTCAGTAGATTTATGGGCTGACTGCTAATCCACTTCATTCTGAATTTTTTTCTTGATTGGTTCCTAAATTTGGCATATCCCATGCTTTCAGGAACAAATCTGCAGCAGGGGGGAGACAGGGGGATACAAGACAGAAGTGAACTCTCTCCCTAGCCTGCAATGTAAGTTTGCTAAGCTCTTTTCCCTGAAGACAACACAGATGCTGTTTTGGAGCTTGTGTGGTTTTTGTAACAGAACCACAGAAATATTTAGAAATCATGGATAGGAACATCACTCCCTGCCTATGAAATAAAAATTATATCTGATTCCCAGATGTAGTATTTACAAGCTTGTTCCTTGCACTTCAATTTCACAAGATTATAGATAGATTTGGTTGCTTTCTTACAGTGTTAATTCCACCTTCCTTTATAAGAGTACTATTATGGGCATAGCATGCAGCTAAAAGACACCTGCTATTCATATATTACTCCACTACAAAGGCAAATATGGCAAAAGAACCAAAATATGACATTTAATTATACTTTAGGTTGTATGGAAAGCAGAGACCAAGTGATCAGAAAGCCTCCTAGAAGTGCATAAACAGACAGCAGGACATAACCAATGCAACATCAGAGAAAAAAAAAATATGAAAACACTGAAAGTAAAATCCACTGGCATTTTTTTACCTTCCTTCATTTTCTCTATTGCTTAATGTATGGTCTCTCTGAATCACTCTTCTGAGCTTTCACCCATTTGGCACATACTTAACAAGAAACTGAAGATTATATGCTGTATCTCATGCAGTGCAAATGACAACTTTTTCAATTCTACATGTTACCTTTGCAGTGGTTTTCATCCCAGGGATACACACAGTTCTGGAGTCCATTGCAGACCAGTGTATTATTTATACACATATTACTGTGGCAAAAGAATGCGTTGGCTTCACAAGGGGCTAAAAATGAGAAAAATGACAATGGATATTAAATTAGCAAACCATTCAGCTCTCCTCTACAAACACATCTAGGAGTGGACATGTATTCTATAATAGGACAAAGCTATACAGCATATATTCCTTGTGCATACTAAATATTTGACATGCAACATGGAGAGCAGTCAAGCCATAAACTCTTTTATTATTCTGTGGCAGGAAGCTCGCAGTTTTGCCTAAAATGACTGAACCTTCCCCTAGTATGACTCTCTTGGATGTAGCAGGTTGGATTCTAAACATTGTTGGGAAGTCACCAATGTGTTATCAACAGTTTAACCATAGATCCAAAACATATCACCCTATGGGCTGCTATGAAGAGAGTTAACTGTATCCCAGACTGATCCAATGAGTGACAGATAATATCTTCTAAAGTTTTTGCTGAAACCTCAATTTTATAAGAAAACTTTTGTGACTCAAACAAGATATGTACTTGATGGCACATATCAATGGTGTCTGACCAGCTATACACAGAGAAAGTAAAATTATTTTAAAAACCTTTTAGTCATAAAAAAAGCTACAGTCAAGAAGCACCCTTTTGATCACAAGTATGAAGATAAAGAAGCACAACAGTCTTCAGTGTCCCTGAAGCCCATGGCCTGGAAGAATCATGCAGATTAAAGTTGCAGGAAAATGGTTTTACTGATGGCTCTGTTTTATTACTATGAAGAAATTGCCTGAAAACCTTTGGAAGGTACTGAAGATGCTGCTAAACTGTGGTGTTTATGGAAGTATTGGGAGATCATTAGATGTTGGGACTGAGAAGCTATTGCTCCAAAAGTGCATAATATAGTAGAGATAAATTACTCCTCATATCTCTTCTTTAAAAGAGAAAGACTTCCGTAACTTAGAAGAGCTACAAACGTTGTCAGTGTTAAATTGTCAAAAATTAACTCCTTATGTATTTATTTTTTTATTTCAAGCAACCCAAAAGTGTTATTATAATTATTTTTAAGGGAGAGATAAATAATAAACTAAGACCCCTAGCTAATCAGAAAGCAGCTATGATGCTCCTATCACAATATTACTGAAACTTCGAGTTTGATACTTCACAGAAATTGTTCTCCTCTGCAACTTTAGAAGCAGTTCCTATGACAACATAAATGCATAGCAGAGAGAATGATTTAGTGCCTTGCTAATGAAGGACAACACAAAGGATTTGTATGACTCAATAGATCTTGTCAATAAATCTACTTACCAATAAGTGTTTAAGTTAAGATATCCATAACTGGCATATTTGGAGCAGTTATGGTGTGTTAAGCAAAGAATAAATGCCATAAAAATCAAAAAGCACACCCCAAACATGTAACCACTCACTCAGATAAAACACTATATATACAATCTATCTCTTAGCCAGAAGACATCAAGCAGCCTGTCCACTGTTCAATTTTTGTTTTTAAATCTGGGATACCATCTCTTGAAGTGCAGGGAGTCTGGTCACATTTTAAGTTTGTTACAGAAAGGATTCTACTTTATGCTGGGCAGATCAGAAGAGCACATGTGAATATTAGAAAGGGAGGATATTTAGGTACAGTCCTTATCTATCTGTTGCTGTCATTTGGGGACAATGAAGGCTGAGCCTGGAGGATGCTGTGCCACATCCTGATGTGACACATCACGTAGATAGCACATCAAAGGCATAATCGTCCTTTCACGCTCTGGCTGCAATCCCTGTTACCAGGCAAGGTGAGGATCTTTTAGGATGTTTCCCACATGCAGGAACAGTCTCACTGCCTACTCTGAGTAAAAAGAAGTGAGAAACCTAAGAAGATCTAAAGAGGCATCCATTCAAAATACAAAGTGTATCCAAAAAAAGACTCAAATATCAAACAGAGAAACTTCACAAAGTGACACAGGAAAAATGGGGAAATATTAAAAACCAAAAGCAAACAAACAATCATTTGCAGGATTAATATAGGTTATACGATGAAGCCCACAAAAAAACCCAAACAACCAACAAGAAAACAAACACAAAAAACCCCAACCAAAATGCCAAAAAACATTCCAAGTGGAATGAAGGATCTTAGAAGTGAAGTCAGAAGGACAGAGCGCTGTCTGAATTCAGAGGCATAGTGGTGATAACTAGAAAAAAAGAACTAAAAGAAGGCAGCAAGGAAGTGAAAATAAGACAAAGAAAGAGAGGCATCTACGGGGAAAAAAAAAGTGTCAAATGGTTATTTTATTCTGCACTAAAAGAAATAGTGAGATTTTCTATCAAATGAAAAAAAAATAGAAAATTTTTCACAGATGAGAGAAAAATAAAGAGTAATAAAAAAGACCTTTTTTCAGATTTAGGAAGGAATAATTCTGCAAATAGGTGACAAGGACATCTGGAAATGAAAAGCAAGAGAAAGGAGGAAAAAAGAATGGAAATTTAAGTTTTCTGAAATTGTGCTATTGAATGATGGAGAAAAAAATAGTATGTGAATAAATGTCAAAACAAGATGAATAGTGAAGCAAAGCAATTTCAGAACATTACAGAAAACTTAGCGTGAGAGAAACTCAAATGTAAGATTCAGAAAACTAATGACAAACAGCCCCCCCTTGTTCATGTTTGTAAAATAAAAATAGCCAGGTTCTCTCTATGGTCCCATGAACGCAGAGTGATTTAACTGGACAAGAAGTCAATATGTTTTCCTTATTCTAATTAAAGTATTTTGTTGAAATGAATGAAAGCATAAAGGGTAGCTGAAAACTTGTCAGTCCTGTTATACATTGGAAAAATTAGCTTTCTTGCCCACAAAAAAAGGCTCAGCAAAGGAGTCTTGGGATGCTACATCAAGGACATTCTAGTAATACAAAAAAGATAAATGAACTGATGGAAAACTAGATTCTTTCACAACAAGATGTATCTGGTCCTGATGCAGTCTTAAAGCTGTTACAGAATCCAGCATGACAGTGGAATCAAGCAGTATGTGACAGCAAGCTTGTAGATGTTTTCACAAAAGGAAACTACTGCTATCATTAACTTCAACTAGATAAAGCAGCACAAACCTCTCCACACACCAGAAGCCGTCCTCTATCACTCCATGGTCTCACCCATCACTATATAAATGCCCTTTATGAGAGGAGAGCAGGAATGCAGAGAGCTCACCCAGGTGAGGAGCCAAGTGACTTTTTGGTCATGATCAGTGGAAAGCCCAGTGGAAAGCTACCAACTTTATACTTTGTGTCTGGACTACTTGATGAGGAACAAGCAGTCAATGAAACCTTCAGGCAGCTGGAAGAAGCCTCACAATCACAGGCCCTGGTCCTAATGGGGATTTGAACCACGTAAAATCTGTAGAGGGCAACACAGCCGGGTACAAGCAAGCCAGGAAGTTTCCAGAGTGAATTGATGACTTCCTGACACAGCTAATCAAAGAGTTGATGAGAGCAGATCTGCTGTTCCTCTTACTTTAACTAAACAAGAATCATTTGGGAAGGTGAATGTCAGGAGCATGAGATGATGGAGTTTGGGATGTTTCAAAGACGGAACAAATCAAAAAGCACAGTCATAATTCTGGGCCTCAGAAGAGCAAAAGTTCACTGTTGAGGGGTATGGGGGGACAAATGCCATGGGAGGTGGTCCTGGAAAGACACAAGTTCAAGGAGAGTTGGTTGATTCTGTAAGATCACCTCCTCCAAGCTCAGCAGTTGAATATCTGGAGTGCCCAAAAATCAGGTGAAGGTTGCAGTTATCCTGCATGGATGGACTATGATCAAGTCCATCTAACTTTGACTAAGCTCAAAGTTAGAAAGGATACATATAAGTGGTGGCAGTAGGGCAGCATGATCCCAGCAGAAATATGACTTCTCTGAGTGGAAGGAGCTAAGGTTAAGGAAGGTTCAATCAACTGGACAGACATGAACTCCTGGGTCCTAATATGGTTCCCCCAGTAGGGAACCATACTGCAGTGGCTCACAGCACTGAGAAGCCACTCTTGGCTATCTCTGAAAAGTCCTGCTGACTGAAACCTCAAGGGGCTGGGTAAACTGGATCTTCAAGCAGATTAACAAAGGGAAATGTCCTGTGCTTTGGGAGGAATGAATTCATGCACCAGTATGTGCTGGGGACTGACCAACTAGAAAGCAAGCTTGCAGAAAATGTTCTGGTATGCAATAAGGTCACCTTGAAAATCACCTTGAGCCAGCAATGTGCCCTTGTGGCCCAGAAGGCCACCACCGTCCTGGGCTACATTAAAAGCAGAATTGTCAGCAGGCCAAGAGGTTTGATGCTTCCCTTCTATTTAGCACTGGAGAGACAACATCTGCAGTGCTGTGTCAGGTTCTGGGCTCCTCTGCACACAAGGGAGAGAGATGCCTGCAGTGATCCCAGCAAGAGGCCATGAAGGCCTTTAAAGGCTTGAGATATTGGAGGTGAGAGGAGAGGCTGAGAAAGCTGGGACTGTTTCGAGCAGGCTCTTGTCAATACATCCAAACACCCGCTGGGAGGGAGTGAAGAACACAGAGCCAGGCTCTTCTCAGCAATGCCCAGTGACAAGACAGAAAGCAGTGAGCACTAAAGGAAATATAGAAAATTCCCTTTAAATGCAAGAACTAACTTTTACTTTGAGGCTGGTCAAACACTGTGCAATAGCTGGTTTGTCAAGTGAGGTCGTGGTGTTTCCATCACCGAAGATATTCAAAACCCAGCTGGGCACAGCCCTGAGTCACCTGCTGTAGCTGACCCTGCTTAGAGCAAAAGGATTGGACTAGACCATATCCTGGAGTCCCTTCCATCCCTTCCATGGCTCTTAAAAAACCCCTGATTATATTTAGATCAAAAGTAACAGCTGAGAACACACAATTGTATTATTTCTCCTGTGCCTCAAAGCTGCCTTGAGTCAAGCTCTACCAAGGTACTGGCCTAGAAGTGAGATAACATACTCAGCACAATGAATAATTAATAATAATTATAACACAACTGAGAAAATTAGAACTACACATATAATTCAACTTGATATATTTTGATAACGTCTCTAATAAATTCTTTGATTTTTACAGGACTAAAATACTATATTCTAAATTAAATCAATAATTAAAGAAAATTTTATTAAAAGCTCTCTTTCTAGTTTATAATTTAAACAATAATTACTCTTATATAAAATGTTTTTAAAAATCATATATACAATATTAAAAATACTAAACATTTTAATTCCGCATTATTTTTAATGAAAATATTTTCTTTTTATGGCTGTGTGCGCTATATGTAAGAGTACCTTGTATCTTAATATTCAAACACATTTTGTAGTTCTTGAATTCATTGTATATGCAACATTTCCTGCTTTGCAACAGCTATTTACACTGAACACAAGATGGTGCTCTCATCCTAGAAGATATATGAGCATGTTAATAGGAATAGATATGCTATCCCAGTCTTTTTCAGGTATAGGAAATGTTTAAAAACTCCAACTGTAACGATAACAATCCTCTCTCTGTTACTGAGAATGTAAATGTGTTCTGTTTCTAGTACATCTGAACATATGTAAAAAAGTTCTGTTTCTAGTACAAATTAGGAGATAGTTATATTATTTGTATTTCCAGAAGGTTTCCACCACAGTATTCAAAAAAGCTTCTCTTTGGTATTTGAAGGTTACTGCTTTCAAAATTCTTAAAAATTAAACCAATGTAGTAGCCTATATTTTCTTACTGTAGGAAGGTTTTAGAAATACAGGTGCCCATAATCTACACTTTTTAATTTATTAAAAAACCTTAATATTGTAATCCCGAATAGCCCTAAGAGAGAGAAATGTAAAGTGTATTAATAGTTCTTCCATACAGTTCTTCATTTCAGTATAGAAATTAAATATTCCATGTTATTAATAATTATATCATTGAGATATTATTACATAAGTAACAAAACACACTATCTCTGTGCATTAAGAATCATTTTGTTGGGCATTGCAGGATACTCTGGATATCAACTGCAATCATGGACAGGCCAAAATATTCTTACAAGATGGAGCTAAAAGCAGATCTGTTATGTTATGGAACTGGTGTGCAGCCTGGCTGCTCCTCTTCAGTGCAGCGCTTTCTCGAGTGCATTTCTCACTATTTCTCAGCGCCATCCACAGTTAGTGCAGCTCCTTTGCTTCCAGGGTGAGAACCAGCTGAGCCAGCCAGCTTGGGTGTCTATGCTGTACTTCACTGAACTCTGTGGATTTACCCTTTGAGCCTGTTTCAAGGCAGGGATTTCACGCCAGGATGGGATAATCTTAGACAAATGTCCTACCCTACTTGTTATTTTTAGGCCTATCTCTCTCCCTCCTTTCTCCCTTTCCTTTCTTGTCATAACATTTTTGAAAGGTCTTGCTTCCTCCTAAGGGTGAATGGGAAAACTCTGAAATCTTAACAATGGTTAGATGTGAGAAACATTTTACACTGAAGTTGTTGGAAATTTCACACTTACTCCTCCTCTCCTCAAGATAGCTCATTGCCTCATGCTCTGCACACACGAATTCTTTAAGTACAGATCATTTGGATTTTCCCATTGTTCTTTAACGAAAAATAAGACTTTCCTCCATAAGAGAAGGAAAATTTAAATTCTTCAGATGTTCCTTGAATCATCTTTGAAACAGAAGTTGCCTTTCAGTCTCTTCAAGGAAAAATATTTATTGAGAGACAGTTTCACTTGCTTTATTAAAATAATAAAATTATTAAGATTGTTATAGGATTGTGCAATACAATAATATTATTTGCCACTAATAAAAAAAAGGGCTTGTTAAAATACAGCTATTAGAAACTTGAAAATGAGTTGGGCTTAATACTGATGCTTTCTCAGTCACTTTCAGAGAGCTCTGTGAAAGATAAATGTAACTTTTATGGGTAGTTATTATCCTATACAGATCAATAATCTAGTCTTTCAAAAACACCTGTATGTGGTTTCATGGGTTTTTGTTCAGGATTTTGTTTTTGATATACAAACTCACCAGAGAATGGCAGGTCAGGAGCCTGTGCTCAGAGCTCCAACCTGTGTTCTGTTAATACACTCTGGGCACCACAAAGAATTATTTTGTTCAGGGTCAGAGAGTCACTGGGATGCTTAGCCAGTGAAGGTTTTTCACTAGAGATAGCTGCAAATAGCACAGAAGGGAAGAAAATCACAGATGAGTGCTCACCAGTAACAAGGCTATCCCAATGGTTTCCTTTTAAAATATTAGTATGGAAGCAGAGAGCAAAACCAGCAAAGCTGCAATCTGTTTACATGCCTAAGTCCTTGCAAAAAGAAACTGCTTCTCCACAGGTTGCACTAAACAACTTGCTGATCCCTTTTTCAGTACTTAGCTTTGTCACAAAAACACAGTCCCTAGCGCTGCATACCTGCAGTCCCTCTTCCCCGTTAAAGAACTGCCCATGCTGGGTGTTCCTCTTCAAGTCTGTAAACAAGAACTTAAGTGCTGTTCCTTGATCAAACTGGACACTACTCTTCTAAGCATGGCCTTGGACTTCTGTCCAAATATGAGTTTTGTTCATAACAATAAAATAAGAATGACAGAACTTGTGCTTCATTAGGAAGGTTGCATATGACAGGGCTCTAAAGAAAGACTTTAAACTCAAAGGGACCATAAGGAGTGAATGAAGTCTTTCTGGTCGGGGGTTTCTGGTGCAGGGTTTTGGGCACAAAAGTCGTGCTACCAAAGGGCAGTCAGAGGCGAGAAAGTGAATATCTTGTCTGCTGTGCATACAGAGGGTTCTTCTCTTATGCCATATGCCCTGGTTCTACAAATCTGCTTTTAGGCTAAAGCGTAGGTGTGTCTGCTGAGGAGCAGCTCTTTGAAGAAGCTGTAGGTGTAGCATGTCTGTCATTAATCAGGCTGGAGATCACTCTTCAATCATGGAAAATGAAATGAACATTTAGTCAGTGGGTGAGAAAACAAAGACTCATTTTTCAAGTCTTCTTATCAGATGAACAGACACCTACTGATTATACCAGATTTTTGTTTACCTTTTACTGATTCTTATATTAACTTGCTGGATATTTAAAAACTAGTGTAATACTGAATCCCATGCACAAAAATATGATCATGGTTAGAAGATATCTTAAAAAATAAAAAAGTAAGGACACAAAGAGTCAAAATGACAGTTGGAATAGTTAATAATGCTGACCATGAAACATCAGAGCATCACTATAAATTATCATCTATTAAGAATTAATCAGTTATTAAGAGTTACTTAGAGCTCAACTACTATTTTGACAATGATGAGAATCATTCCTGATTTTCTGGTGCAGGAAATTTAACAACCTCATGCATTGTATGCCTTTCCTTCAGACATATTTACAGCACTGCTGCTCTGAAAGCATCACTGTGAGAAGGTTGGAAACTTATAAGAGCACTTTTTAGATGCCAACAAAAAATGCATACATATTTTAAATGGATTTGGAACACCCTGATTGAAACATATAAAAAAAATCATAGAAGAAATCTCTTTAAGATCTCTCTGTTCTGCACAAATGTCAAGTCCCCAGGAAATGGGTCTGTAACTGGAATAAACACTGAATAGACTTACACTGAAAGAAAACAATGCTCAGGCTTAGTAGCTTGTTTCCGCAAGATACCACTTCCAGTACACAGAGCCTTGTGTAAGAGAAAACTCAGAGTCTCAACAGCCTAACTCCACAATGAGAACTATAGGAGAAACAGATCATAACACCTCCAGGTCATTCCCACGGGAACAGAAAATACTTCGTCACTCTTTACCATGCGTGTTACTGCAACATAAATGTAATCTTCTATTTTATTCTTTTCTCAGCTCTATATAAACAAAATAGATTTTTTTTCCTCTTTCTTTGTCCCTGAAGAGACACACAGGTGTCTGTTCCCTGATGCACATCTCCCAGAATGAGGTCTGGCATTCCTTCTCTTCCATGCAGATGATCTAATTATTCCCACACGCTGCTGAAAGGCGCTGCAGTTTACATGCCATGAGCTGTGTCTCAGTGTGTCTCACTGACATCTGTTCTAGCCAGCTCCTGACAGCCAGCACCAGTGTGTGGCATAGGGCAGCACCTAGGGACAACTGACAAGACACAGAAAATACCATCTGCATCACCTTTAAATCTTTAAAGGTAATTTCCAGCATTAAAATCACAGATGCAGTATCCTCTACTATTTATGAGCAGGCTATGTAGACATATTTCAAAATATTATTTAGCCTTTAATAAATTTTCTGCTTTTAGTGAGCAATGACTCTTCAGAGCAAATTTACAGAAAGCGCATTATGTTAGTATTTTGAATTTCTTAGTCAGAATATTTTTCACTATAAACTATCACCTGCTTACAAGAAAAGAGTGGCTTATAAGATGTAGTATGTCAGGTAAATATATTAGGAATATTGTAAGAGAAAAAAAACCGCCACATTTTTCCTTATTATCCTTTAAAACATGAGAGCTTTGCAAACATAAACTTATTCAAACCTTCAGTTCAAGTTAGTCATCATAGTGCTTCACTCTCCAGCTTTTTATATGCTGTGAACCTCCAGTGTCAATGCAGTTGTTTCTAAGGTAACAGATCAAGATGCCTTGTGAAAAAAATTAATCAGATCTTGAATATTCAAGACATCTCCAGTTGCAGAAATGAGAAAAGGGCAATATATCTCAACCAAGGGTTCTCAATGTCTTTTAGACCCCAGCCTGGTTTGCAGGCAAGAACAATATAATCCATCCTAAGGCTGTGAGTGTGAGAGTACAGTGGTGCCTGCAGTTTCAGGCATGTAAAATGTCAGAAATTTTTTAATCAGAGCCATAATTAAGGAATTATGGAGGCTGTTCTCAACAGAGACTCGTTGCCTCATTGCAGGGTACCCACACAGAATACAGATGAAGAATGTGTTTGGTGGGTTGAGCCTTCATTCCAACCACTGACAGTCACAAAGAAATCTTTCTTTCTGTCAGACACACGATACACAAACCAAAAACACATAAAAATTAACACGAACCAGTACGTGAAAATAAATGCACCTTTCTAAAGAGGCCAAATATGTATTATTCCTATCAAAGGAAACAAATAGATATCTCTCACAGGGCTTTCACAGGATTATCTGGGTCAATAGTTTTCAGTGATTGGAGCTATTGGGTTTTGTTGAGGGATTTTTGTGATTTGATTGTTTCTTTTCTTAAACTGGCTAGAACTCCATTTTGTTTCTTTTACAGGTTATATTGCTTATTATCTGAGTCCAGATGTCATATAAAATATAAACACAAGTAAGGCACATAAAGAGAATATTAACCAAAATATGAAGGGATTTTAGAAAGCTTTTGTTGCTACAAAAAAACCCTAAACTCTTTGCTTAACAATATCTGACACATATGTTCACTGCTATACGCACACACCCACTACTTGTGCTAAAATAATCATAAGTTATTCTTCAAATGCATATCATAATGAGATCTAAAAAACCAAATTCAGAGAAAATGATCTGACTTGATAAAAACTTTCAGAGTTGTATTATTTTCCATCTTGTGTAAGGAAAAACTTTCATGTAGCTTGAGGATCAGACAAAAGTCACAGTTATATGACTGGACAGGTCATGACCACTTGTACCTTCTTTCTTGGTTTTGAATCTTGTGGTCCGTCTGCTGCATTAAAAAATATTACTCAGTACAAATGTTTGGAATAAGAACTGGTTAAATATTTATATAGCTTGTTTGGCAACATACTTCAGTGTCTGCTCTGCATGAAGAAAATATTAACAGATTTTGGGACTTGTATCATTGAACAAACTGAAAGGAAGATGCATTGATTAGGGTCTTACGTTCTTGGAAAGATGTGAAGAGCATCTGGAATCGGCTGTTTCGACTGCCTTCATCTGCCCACATGCGGATTACACCCAGGCCTGTCCTCAGCATCACATCATTAGCAACTGTGCTGCAAAACTTTGCCTTCAAATCCTCCACCGAGCTGCTTCCGTCATACACTGCTACAAAATTCCTTTTGCATTCGTTGGAATTCTGCATCTCGTAGTCCAAAAATCGCAAATAGATCTATAAATCAATCAAACAACAAAGGGAACATGTACAGACATTTGAGAATGACTGAAAAAACATTAAGCAACTTTGCTCTACATTTGAAGGAGAAAGAGTACATAGCAATTCACTCAAAATAATTTTTCTGGAGCTGGTGATCCATAGGGCACTTCTTCAGAAGGCCATTAATATGCAAACTGAGCACTGTTTCTACTTCCTGGTATTTTGTCTTGCTTCCAAGTAGAATGTCTGAGAAGATCTAGATATTTCTTTGTTCTTACCTACAATAAGGTCCTAATTTGCAAATACATACTTTTTTTTTCAGAAGTGTGTGGAATGGTTCTTCAAGCTGAAGGACAGATAAGCTAGAAATTTCTTCTTTTACTCCTTGGCACAATATTGCTCTATTACATGACTGACATGTGAAATAATAAGGCAAATCATTGCTGCTCCCTCCCCAGAGTCAATGTGTCATCTTATAAGTTTCTGCTACACTGATTCAGGAAGTGAGAATCTAAGAGCCAGGCAGAACTCCATCGTTACCCTTTTTATGTTTCCTCAAGGATCTGGCCACCATCTCAGCTCTTCTAAACAAAGCATTATGGTATACATTTTATAATTCAAGTGGATTGAAATCAAGCATATTTTGTGTAAACTCCTAGAAACCTATGTCTCTTGCATACAAGTTAATTGTCTCACAATGTAAAAGATACACTGCCCTTTGCAAAGAACTCTTTAAAACTACTTAAAAAGAGGGAGGGGTGAGGATAAAAGACGATTATTTCATATTCAAGTGTATAAGGACTTTAGGGTAAACTACCACTTTTAAAAGCGATTGATTATAAAAGCAACATCAAATATTCAATTCACAGAGAAGTATTATTTTCAATAGATACATGATACATAATCAAACTGCCAAGGGTATTCCTCTGATCTCAAGAGAATGATACAGAAAGGTGAATTAGGGCAGAAATTGTATAAAAAGGCAATAAGCATACACAGCATAGAGCTGTATGCATCTTCACTTGAAAAAATTACTAAAAAAAGAAGCCCCCCTGTATTAGACATCGAATATACTTATTTCCAAACAATTTTTTGACTTTAGTTGTTTTTCATATGCAAAAAACAAATGTTTTATAAGCTCCTCTGCTTTTGCAGAAAGTTCACAAGCAGTGCATATCCTAGTAGCAGCAAGCCTCATAATTTCACCTCATTAATATATTAAAACTCTTATGGCTTAAGAATTATATGCTCTCAAGCAGTTGTTACAGTTTAATAATAGCCCAGATTTTTTAATGGGCCTTTTCAGGTATTTTATTATTGTATATTTTCATTCCTTGTTATGCTTTGCATAAATGTCCCTCTGAAAAGAATAGCTGTGACAAATTTTAACTAGCCAATGAAATTAGGCATACCAATGGCACTTTTTTTTCCTTAATCTGTTACTCTTACAGTGATTCTTACTCATATTCCATCATTTCCATCTTCCAGAAGAGTTCAGAGGAATATATTTCAATTAAAGTTCAGATAAGTCTACTTTACTTTCACCATGTATCCGGGAGTTTACATACCATAAATTAAGGAATCTGCTTGTGCTAGTCTCCACAAAATGGAGCAACTAACAGAGATGCACAAAGACGTAGTGAGATGGAAATATCTTATATCAAGGTATAGTCTTTACAGTGTTTTTCACTTCATTTACTGTTTGTTCAGTAAAACAGTGAAATGATACACACTACTGTGCTGAGAGAGAAAGATCCCACGTGGGGGAATCTCACAAGGGAGAGGGAGGTATGGGAATAGACAAGGTCATGATACCAACACCCAGCAACTGACCAAATTTGGGAACACCAGAGAGCTGCTTCTGTGTCCCAGACACCAGATCCTCCTTCTCAAGGAGGGGCGCAACAGGTACTGTGCAGCCCTGGCACCCAGCCTCTCGTGGGAAGCTGCTGAGACAGCCCAGAGTACATCTCTGCATTACTCAGGGAAATAAGTGTGCCCCTTGCTTTTCTTTTCTCACTTAAGTGAAGCACTCTGCTTCAGACAGGTGTCCCAGTGCCTGCCAGCCTTGTCACAGGTAATGCAATGAAATTTTCCTGCAGTGATTATAGGCAGTATTGCATACATATGATTGTTTCCCAGGAAGAGAAATGAGTCAGATAGATTATTCTCAAAGAACAGAGGGCTTGCAACATGCTTTGTCATGAATCATTACTTTACTGTCTGCATATGGCTATCATATGTACACCATTTATACTTATATGCCATATATATATATGTATATGATAGACCACAAAGTTATACTGCAATGTACCACATCACATTTTTGTCTATTCCCCTCTTCAGGGAAGCTCATATTTACTCCAGCAAAAAAGATTACATTAATCTGACAGCAGAAAAATGATAAAACTATACCTACTGGGTGAAAGGCCTTGCACACTTGTTCACATGTTCTCTATTTCTATCCTGCTGCCTTTTATATATGCATTTATATGTACAATTGCATGTGCATATATATAAGCACATGTATTTCTTTTAAAGGGTATCCCATTTCAGCATGGAGATATAATTTTTATGAGTTTTCATTCTTACAAGAAATGTGCGCTAATCCTCACTGCGGTTACAAAATATCACCTCTCCCAGCAATTTCCAGCATTCATCAATTATTCCTGATCTGTTCAAAAACACTGTTCATATAGCAGCACAGATAAAATCTTATTTCTATGGGCTTATCATTTGACATTCTTTAGTTTCTGGAGGCATACCAGCCTTATAAAATAGTAAAGTATTTCTTAGAGTAGCAGTCATAAATACTGAAAAGGAATCAAGAGAATAATAACTCAGCATTTTGTTTTGAGTCTTCCAGGGGAAGAAGCCAAAACCTTCAATTTTTCCCAAGCCTGAATTCTGCTGTCAGTCATACCTGTTCATTCCTCTGTGTGGGAAATTCAGCCAACACTGTAACGTATATAGACCTGATAGGAAATGGAACCACTAGAAAGAAATATTTGACTTAGAAATATATGTCTAGCCTGTAGAAGAAAGATGCCACTTTCTCCAGTGCCATGAAGTTTCATAAATTAGAGAAAATAAGCTACTGATATTCTGAGGTGAGTTGGAGCTTCATTTTCATTGTCTTTGGAGATGACCACTCCTAGTACTTTATATAAAATATTGAGGACTTTGTACAGCACACCCTGAAATCAGGGGGTATATTTCAATCTATTTTTTTGAATCAGACCTTTAGCTCAAGACTGCAGTGTATTTTTAAAAGCTGGAAACTGATTACACAAACTGACAACCTGATATTGGATCAGATTTTATTTTAATTTAATTGCATCTGCACGCCTCTGCCAACTTGTATGGTTTCATTGCTATATATTTGCCATTGTTCCTGTCACTGGCTGTAAGACCCACACTGGCAGAAGAAAATGACTAATAATAAATTGAGTTCCCCAGGGAAAGAATAAAACTGATTATATGACAAACTCTTATTTAATGCAAAATGTTCCCTGTACATAGCTTTTTTGAAATCAGGGAAATATTCTCATTGCTTTTGCTGATATGTGGATGTCACTAAAACAAATGGATCAGAAAGTGAGAGAAAAATTATCAATATTACTGGTTATTTCATTTACAGAGTTCTTAGCCATTATTTCTACCATCAGTGGATAAGAAACTTTGTTTCCCTGAAAGAAAATGAACTAAACCAAAGGTTACAGACTCAAACACCACCATCTGCCTTCATTAAGCATTTTTTCATTGATGCCAATAGAAGCTTTTGGGATGAGCATTTCCATAGATACTGACACATTATATTAGCATAGTCGAGGCATTCTTGCTGAAGAGAACATCTTATTTGAAAGAAGCATAACTGCCATATCTTCTTCTTTCACATTTTTGCTGCAAAGTTTAATAAGACATTTTTGTCAAGTCATCAGCTCCACATTACTTAGGAGAGGGGGCCGCTCAAGTATTAGATTAACTGAGTTTTGAGATGTCACTGCAAATGCCAATGTCATTAGCAACAAAACTGATAAAGCCTCACTGCAACTGTGGCATATTACACTCAGTCACATAATATTTTAAATAATTCTCTTGTCGCCTGTAAGTTTTGTTTGGTCACCATAAATAATAATCAAAAAAGGAAACAGTGGGAAAGTTTTACTATTTATTTTCATTTAAATTTGAAAACAACAAAAATCTCTGACTGAACATACTCGGAAAAAACCCGCAAGATTATTGTAAACTATGAATAATATATCACTTCAGTAAAATAGTCAGATTATAATCTCCTCATAGTGAATCACTTCTGATGAGTTCTGCTTTTTAATCAATCACTGAAGGTTAGGGATGACAACATGATTGATCAGGCCAGTCAGGAAAAGCTTCAAACCATATCCCAGCATATCAGACTCAATATATCTGCAGAGACACTCAGTCGCCTTAAACCAAACCAAACAAAAAGCCATCATTCAGCTGCCAAAAGTAATTTAAACATAAGAGAAGAACTTCCTCTTCATCCTAGTGTAATGTCCAGATTTCACACACTCTCCTTTTGGGTTCAATCAATTCACTTGTAAGCACAGGACTGGGTTAAATTGTCCCGTTGTTCAATGATAAGTCACGACACCTACTTTATTCTGCATCTTTTTCAGCTCTGTGTGATTAACAAAGTACTTTCAAGATGATTCCTCCAGTATTTAGGCCTGGGAAACCCAGTTTTTTTAAAGCAGATTGTGCAACATTAATTGAACTCCTTCAAGGCAACCAGACACCAAGGACACCAGCCTAAAAAAGCATGTTACGAATGAGGCTTGAATTTGTCACCTAAAATGGTCTGTCCTATGGCTTGGATGCTATTTTTTTTTTTTTAAATCAGCCTTACTTCAGTGCAAAAGTGTTAATAACACACGATCTGTTGCATTTTTGTTCATTATTTTGGGGGATTATTCTACATTTTTGGTCTTTCTGTTACTAGTCTGGGACCATGTTGTGCAAACAGAGAGCTCCATACCTCATATTTTCTTCTGTTCTGGAGCTTGGAGAATACTGTCTGTCAAAGATGACAATTTTATATGGTCCTTCTAAGATACTGGGATTCACAGCCAAGGCTCACATATCAGAACACCAGTTTTTCTAGACAGGCAAAACCCTGGATTTCTTTGCTTTGTCCTATTTGTTTCTTCAAACTTCTGTGACTGTCCAATAGTTGACACTTACTCTGTCAAGTCATCCTCATTTTTTTCTTTTACAGTCCAAAAATGCTCACAAGTGAGCAATATTTACAACTCCTTGGAACTATTCTGCTTTTTAACACTGAAAACTGGAAATCAAATCCTGATTCTGCTGTTCTCTTTGACAGACATTTTATTACTTTCTTTAATACCTTTTCAAAATTACATTTCTTAATAGCTGTTTGGTTTGAGGATGCTGAGTTTCATTATATTTCTATACCTGAATGGAATAGATCAATGGTGATTTAAAAGTGGGGGTTTTGACAGTGTTACTCTGGCATGTGCATTGACATGCCTTCATAGCAGAGATTCTATATACATGATTCCAAACATGTTCTTGTCTTGCCCCTTCATCTCAGAAAACTATTTCACATAAGAGATTTTATTAGTTTAATGTAGGTAAACAATATTTTCTACTTGTTTAAACATAATTTTTTCACCTTGTACTCACCATATACACATACTTTTAAAAATTATAATAATAATTTTTATTATTATATATAAATATATATTATAATACTTTTATATATAATTTAAAAGTATAATGCTGTACTTTAAAAAATTAAAATAATAATGGTTTTTGCATTATCTGTAGGTTAGTAAGCTTCAGAGTTTCTTCAAAGAAGTAGATCATCTAAAGTTTGCAAAAGTATCTCTGGCTGTTAGGTTATTCAGCCTTTAAATTTTATTTTTCTCTAACATTTCAAGAATCACCACTCAGATGGCTCTTATTAAGTTTTAGTGCACTACTTAAAGCTTCTCTTCTACAACTGATTAAGAAGCCTCCAAAAATTAGTGCATCTTAGTCTTCCAGTGCCAACAGCTTAAACTGCTTGTCTTACAGGCCTCTCATCTAAGAGTACAAATTTCCACTTCACATGGGAGAGCAGCAAATGTTTTGGGTTAGTCAGATCAGTTCAAACAGACTCACTCACAGCTCTGCAATTTCCTTCACCTGACGTTTCCTCCTGACTGCCTAGGAAATGCACATATAACAGCCCAGTCTCTCTCCAGACTGCCCTCCCTATGAAGGCAGGCACCTGGATGCAAAGAGTCATCCCTCCATTGGGTCAGGAGCATGCCAGGTAGCAGTGCAAACCCTTAGTAAATATACAAGTGTCTTGATCACACTGGGTCCCACTGCCCTGCTCCCAGCCTCATTCCCCACCACCCCAGCCCTGCCAAGCTATTGGCCCCCTTGTGTTTGGGCCGGCCCCACTGCCTGGGCAAGCCCAGCCACCATGGCCAGGCCTGTCCCAGTCTCATTTGTCGTGTCCTGGCACTGTGGCCTCTCTCATCCTGGCCCCCTCCCATGTGCTGTGCATCCCCTTCCCACTGCAGCCCCGTGGCTCAAGCAATTGAATTTGCTTGAAACAGATGCCACCACTCCCTGGCAGCTCAGGGTTAAGAATGCTGCCATGATGTGCCAAATCTAGACACTCATTAATTGATGCTTTGGGTTTCCTTAGTCTCTTGTGTTAAATCTTGTGTGCTATAACCTTTGTCCAGTATAGCCCAGTTTAGGTTGGGCAAGAGAATCAGACACCATTTTGTCTAACTACCTTATAACTTCATTTTATTTCTCATGGTGCAAATAAAGAGGCTACTCCCACTATTTATTCAGTCTAAATGTACTTCTAACTTATTCCTCCAGAGCAGATTATTTCCACTGGACTAGATTCAAATTAATTCCTGTTTTGGTGCTGTTTCCTGAGGTGCCCAGAGCGTCTGATAATAAATGGTGTTTCTTATAGCACTGCTTACTGGTTTGGTTTTTTTCCCAACATAAGAATATCATATTTGTAAATATTTTATTACTCTTACTATCACGTTCTGCTGTGTTACTTTTTCTACAGAGCCTCTCAAAAAACAGGCATAACACAAAGGTACCTTGCTGGGAAAGTTGTCCACCAAAGAAAGCACAAACATGGTTCTGTCTTCCTGGGGGCTTTGTCAAACTATGCTGATCCATCCAACATAGAAAAACACTTGTTGAAAAACACAGTGTTGAAAAACACTATCCTCCAATACTTCACCCTTAACAGAAAGCAAGAATTTCTTATTTTCTAGTCCTAAATACAAAATCTTTGTGTATCCACGTCTTGCAGAGAATGATGTCCCAAAAATTTTTCAAATCACTGCGCAATAACCTTATAGACTTCCTTCTTTGGGCTTTGTTCTACACTAACAAATTTTCAGATCAGGAAATCCCTCCAGAACTTTGTTGTTCTGGACGGGTTAGCACTTTCAGTCAGCACCTCTCTTCTTAATTTTCCATTCTTGCTCTGAATATTAATTGCCGTCACATTCAACATGAAGTGCAGAACTGTAGTGTTATTCCACTCAAAACTCACAGCTATCTTACTCAGGAGGAACTGACTTTGAATGATTACAAGAAACACAGAATTTACAACTAGTCACTTTCACTATATAAGACTCTAGCTCTGCATATAAGTTGTGTTCAGACTGCCTTCTGCACTTAAGAGAATGTTTGGTTTCTTCATGCATTTCAGATTTATTTTTCTCTGTGTGTGTGTGTGTGTGTGTGTGTGTGTGTGTGTGATATAAGGTAATTAATGGTGTCTCTATTTTAAGTGTGTGCAACAAATTTTTTGCTCTCTGTCCCATTCCAGACCACTGAGGATAGAAGCATTTGACCCAGACTGCCAGTTTGAAGCTCAAGCTTAGAGACCTCAAGTACACACTTCCTGGCTGATCTCATTGCTCATATATTGAGCTCAGACTTGGCTGGAATCTGGAATTGGAAACCAAGGGAAGCACTTGCATCTTGCTTCTGCAGACAGTTTAGACTGGATGAGCTTACGCCAAATGAAATTGCAAGCAACTCACATTCTGGCACAGTTTAATTAAGAAACTGAAGATGAAAAAATCCAACACAAATTCTCTCCGAGAAACTCTTGCCTTTTAGGCATAATTCCCAGTAACAAACTGTGCAGCCCAGGGTACAGGAACATGTGGGTTTAAAGACGTCTGCGTAGTTCTCACTGTTCTTAGCAGGAGAGCTTGTTTTCATAGGTGCAAACTGACATAAATTAAAATGATGTCATTAAGTCACTGTACTGAATATGTCATTGATTCAAGGTTAGGTAGGGACAAAGGAAGCTGACTGTAAAGAATGGACAGCAGATTCCAATTCAATTGAATCAGACCCATAAATAATCTTATCATAAACCTGACTTCATACAAAGTTCTTAAAAATTTATCCACCTGTCCCTCCTTCCTTAATATCTGCATATTTTTCAACTTGTCCCATTGTGATGAAACCATAACTGGGTGTGCATGTATACATGTATATACTTTTCTGTGTGTACATAAATATATCTGTTTGAAAAACCACTGGACTTACCCCCCAAAGATGGATCTAGCCTTGAAAAATCTTTTTTTTTTTTTTCCCTAGCTTGCTGTGAAACATTTCAACTCCACGTTAGGAAATACTGATTTATATACTTTTATATTGCTCAATCTCTCCAAGCAGGTAATTCTGTAAGATGGGAACAGCAGGATCCATCAAGAGATGACCCAGTCCAGCCCTCTGCCTAAAGGGAGGATTATTAATGTTTCTCTCATTTTCACAGGTTGTTATCCAACCTGCACTTTCAGACCACTAACAATGCCAGTGAACCAATCAGCCCTCCCTGATGTTTGAATTTTCTTCTTTCGTATTTAACCTGAAACTTTCTTCCAGAGTGTGGGGCCCTGAGTTATCCTACAGACATGGGCATCACAGCATTTCCTTTTCCTTGTAAGAGCCTGTTATTGTATTATATTACTCTCATTCACATAATTTTCTAGATGACATTAAATAACATTCAGTATTACTTCATTTTTCTAAAACTTCCTTGTTGCTCTCCATTCCAGGTGCCCTTCAGCTAGGATATGCTCTTTGGAATGCAACAAAACTAAATGTAGATATGGAAGTTTATGAAGAATTAATGAACTTTATTTTTAGCCCTCTACTAAGAGTAGTAGTTTCGTATTCTTCTGATACACAATGTATTTTCAGTTACATAAATACCTTGTTTGGAGTTTTATTTTAGAATTGAAATATGGATAAATACTACAGGTAAGTAAAATTGTGATTTTTAGCAGGGCTATGAATCATATAGAACTTCAGAGTAAGACCAAGTAAGAATATCACAATTACATTATATGATCAACCATAACCATAGGGAAATGGAAATGCTATTGGCTTAATTAACTGTGCTGATTCTAACAATAATTCTCTGTTTGTCTGCTTTCCTTCTACTAATACCTAAATGCATCATAGAATAGTTTAAATTTGAAGGGATGTATAAAAGTCAAATGGTCCAACTTCCCTGTCATAAGCAAGGATGTTTTCAACTAAATCCAGTTGCTCAGAACCCCATCCAACCTGGCCTTGAATGTTTCCAGGGATGGTCATCGACCAACTCTCAGAACAATATGATCCAGCATTTCAGAACCTTCAGTGTAAAAATATCATCCTCATATCTAATCCAAATGTCCCCTTTTCTAGGTTAAAGCACCTTGTCATACCACTGCTGTTAAAATACTTGTCCCCTTTTTCCTTAAAGGCTCCCCCTTAGTACTGGAAGGCTGCTATAAGGTCTTCCCAGTCTTCTCTTCTCTGGACAGAACAAACTTTCATCTCTTAGCTTTTCCTCACTGGAGAGATTCTCCATTCCTCTGACTATTTTTGTGGTTCTCCTCTGGAGACATTGGCCAAGAGGTCAATTTTTGTGCTGAGGACCCCAGAGCTGGATGCAGCACTGCAGGCGGGGTCTCACCAGGGCGGAGCAGCAGAATCTCCTCCCTCACCCTGCTGCTGACATTGCTTTTGATGCAGCCCAGGACACAATTGGCTTTCTGGGCTGGATGTGCACATTTCTGGGGCATGTTCAGCCTCTTATCCACCAGAATCCCCAAAACCTTATCGGCAGAGCTGCCCTCCATCTGTTCTTCCTGAAGTTTGTATCGATACTGGGATTTGCGCTGAATGAATATAAACTGCCTATAACACATGGAATAATCATTCATCAGTCCAATAATTCCATATCACTACTTAGTGCAGCAAAATGGGAAGCTCATCTACTTAATTGAAAACATCTATCAATATTAATTTTATCCAAAAGTAAAAAAAAAAAGTGTTATAAGATGAAAGTATATTCTGGAAATCATTTATCTGTAGTCTTTATGAGCCAACTCTTTTCCTACACTTTCCCAATACAAAAGTGCTGATACTAATGATTTTTTCTCTTCTGAAAATCTTTCCTGAAGAGAACCCTTCAACATTCATCCATGTGACATTCTGATGATGAAACAATTACATATTCAGTACAGTCTCCTCAATGAGGTTATACAAAAAAAGCCCTTATCAGTTTAAAGGCAGCAGAGAGTAGTGCATATATCAATCCTACTTTCTAAAACCTTTCCTGTCCAATAAAATACATCTAGAAAAAGTATACTGTGGGGTGTCTTTTACGCAGTGAATGCAAGTAGGTGGGAGGCATAAAGCTGTTCCTGTTGCAAAGAGGGGAGAAATGGTAGTGTAGCGAGCAATAATTAATGCATATCCTAACTGATAAGTTATGGATAAGAGAGAAAATCAAGGGGAATCCAAGGAAAGTATTTTTGAATTCATTGCAGCCCTCTCATGTTTCTTACAAAGCCCTGGCTTGCTGAGTGGAGGAAAAGAAATGAGAATACTCTTTTTGTCTGTGTCTCTAAACCAAAGGAAATAAAGGCTTCATACGGAGGAACAGTAATTTACTTTAGGTCCATTTTCACAGTTCCCAGATGAGAAACAATGATGACCTCAGGGAGCCAGCAGTGCCCCCTTAGTTGTCTCTATGTTAGGTGTTTGAAATATAATGAAAATTAAAATTATAAGATTACATCTGACTTTAAAACACATATTGATTCTTTAAAAATATGAGCAAAATTAAAGATGAATTTAAGAAAATTACTTATGGCACAAAAAACACATTAGTACTGCCTAAATCATCATTTATGAAGAAAGGTGGTTATTTTGGCTGAGATGACAAATTACCCTTCCACAGGAGAAGGAAAAAAATAGTTTACAGTTCAAGCTGTAAAGTTATTAAACAAGATCTGACTGTACTAAGAAACGCACAATATATTAGAAAAGGCAATTTCTTAAATTAAATGGCAAATCAGCAAGTGGATGAAGGACTGACCTTGGATCGGGGTGGTGCTCGGATGTACCATTTACAGTCTACTGCCTCAGTTTCAGAAGCTTTTCCTTCTTTAACAATTTGTACAGATTCCACAATTCCTTCAGGTCCTCCCATCTCAAACTCACAAACTGAATAACAAAACACCAGAAAAAATGAAACCTGAACAGCAAACAAAAATGTTTTCTACAGCAGAGTATAAAGGCCTCCAAGTTAGAAAAAACCCCCAAAACAACATACCAACCTGGCAAGGGCTTCAAAACGCCAAGGTCCTTAAAATCTGGATCTTAAAAATAGAGAAAGACAAAATTAGTTTTGTTCAATATCTAGGATGTTATGCTAATATGTTCAAATTTTATAATGCGCTTTAGTTATATAATTATACATATACTTCTTGGAAATGGGAACTGTTTCAAAACTATGGCAACACAATAATTATTAGTGCAGAAATTATTGATACCATCATACCAAGTCATTTTTTTCTGTTATGAAATCCTGCTTTTTTCTGTCTCTCTCTTTCAGAAGGGTACAAAAATATTTCTGCATACATTAGCAAGTGAGAACATCACATAGCTAACCACATGACATTTTAATACATCAGCGTAGTGAAAGAAGATATATTTACAGATCCATTCAGAATCTTTTTGCCTATTTTGCATTTTGAAAAATAACACTCAACTTAATTGGAGAAATCCAAACTTAATTCTGTGTTTATGAGTACTTTGCCATCCCTACTGACCAAACGGAGACACTTTTTTTTTGTCAGAAGCATCCTTTCGGTCTTTTTGGAAAAAAATACCATAAGAATTACCATTAGAAGTCATTGCAGGGACAAGTTAATAAGTCTAATATGTGTGCTATTTTCCATCAGATAAACATGATTATATTTACTATCTGAGAGGGCTTGTATCATGCCTTTAGAGTCGGGTGTAATACAGAGATGAAATGAGCTTCAATAGACAACCATCCACATAGAAATCATCATTTCACAAAATTTGGCTCAGTTTGAAGATACTGCCCAAAACCAGAAATATGGGAGGCTAAAGCAACTCAAAAAGTGATGTCTTAAAATAGACTGGTCTTATCTCAGAAATTTTTATCACTTGCACTGCTTTTCTACCTAAAATTAATGCTGTGCACTGTTTTTCTCATTTACACATGAAACTGATGTTGTTTCAGAACTGGGTCAGTGTAGAAAGAATTATAAATGCAAAAAATGAAGAGAAGCTTTGGAAGAAGGAGATGTGTCAAATGAAAAAAATTAAACTCACAATCAAGACACAAAAACCGCTCTTTCCCTCTAGCCTTAGTCAATTAGGAACAGTAAGAATCATAACCAGATAATAAAACAAAGTAGTTCAGTACTATATAAGCAAGATCAGCCATTTTAACCTGAACAGTCAAAATGTGTTGACTTCAAAATCTGGAGTTGTAAGATCACTTTTTATATTGCCCCTCTATAACTAGGCTGCTGTTCTTCCCAAATTTCTTTTACAGTTGCACAACATAAATCATGAGTAAATACTAGTGAGCTTACAGGACTCCAAATCTAGCTGAGTAGGCAATTATTATTAATTGTTGCATATTTTTAGAGATCAGTAGATAGATATGATTATCAGCAACACTAAAGGTAATCAAATAATTCAGCTCCTGTACTGAGGATGCTGATATCTAGCTCTGAAAGTGAGATACTGAAAGGAAATCTACTTTTACTTATGGTTTGAATTACCATCCTGATATCTCATGTAACTATTGCATTTCTTCCTTTTACTGAGTTTGCAAGGATTACTCTGATTTACTGAGAACACTCCACCACATTAGTAAAGTACATATGAGGAAAGAAAGCAAAAACTGTCTTGCCACAATTTTCCCCATATGAGAGTTTTCATATAAAACAATGTTAGTAGCAAGAATCCAGGCTGAAGTACAATCTAGACCATATAATTTGACCCACAAAACAGCTCTGAAAGTATGTTGTCCTTTAACAATTCAGTAACATTGGAACAACACAAACAGAAATGCACAATCTGTTAACATTCTAGAAATATGATAGACCTGCTCAGTTTTAAAAAATAAATTTTTGCAAGTTCTCAACTTTCAAGAGTTTCAAGACTGAAAGGGAAATAAAATGTATGAAATCTGAGGTGATAACCCTTCATTAAATATTGCTATTATACCAATACTACTATAATAAAAAAAAAAATCTGTAAATAAGGTATTATCACACATGCTTAAAATTCACCCATATTTGAGCATATTTAACTAGCAAATATTTGCTTTTTAAATAGTGTCCCATTAAATGGATTAGATTTTAGAAGCTCATCTGTATGTAATTCAATCAAATTGTTATTCTCAGTCTTGCTGGGTCAAAACATTAATGTTATATAAACACTGACTGGCCAGATTTTCCAATAGATCAAAATCATGTTCCTGTGAGGAAAACACCCAAGACTGGAAAACTTTTCTGTGAAAAATAAGATGTATCACCTATAAGTAGGGAAAAAAAAAAAAAAAAAAAAACTGAGGCAAAATAAGAAGCAATATGGAGCTGCTAGAGACAATCCAACAGAGGGTCATGAATTTTTTTAAGGGATATATAAGGAGAGGCTGATAGAGTTGGGATAGTTCAGTCTGGAGGAGGGAAGGATCAGAGGTGATCCCACCAACATGTACAAAAACCTAACGGAGGGGCGCAAAGAGAATGAAGTCCGGCTCTTTTCAGTGGTTTGCAGTGACAGAACAAGATGCAATGAGCACACATTGAATCACAGAAGGTTCCATCTGAGTATCAGGAAACACTTCTCCAGTATGAGGTGACTCAGGACTACCAACGTAGCCAAGAGGTTGTAGAGTCTCTATGCTTGGAGGTATTCAAGGATATTAAAGGATATTCATTGCTGTCTAGACACAATCCTAGGCAAACATCTTGAGGTGACCCTGCTCGAAAAGGGGGTTGGACAAGCCAACCTCCAGAGATACCTTCTGAGACCAACCATTTTCTGATCCTCTGATTTTGTAATAACTAAACAATAGACTTGGATAACAGTGAAATAGCCAATCAAAAGTCTAGACCTGTTCTCTGAGGTAGCAGCAGAAGTTAGTCAAATCTCCATCACAATGCAGACTTGGTTTTGTGGAATTTGCTCTGAATTGCAGGAACATATACAGGCCTGGTTTCAAAAAGCTCCACTAGGTCTGCCTGGGAGGATAACAAGACTTCGGATGCTAGCTTTGGAATCTATACTTTCCATGTAAACCATTCTACATATCTTTATTTGTCATTTCACTGTTTCTATGCAGGAAGTCTGGCTCTTCTAAGCATCTGGCAAACATAGACTTTAAACAGAAAAACAGGAGGCCAATTGTAAGGAATTAGGGTACCTGGTTGCTCAAAAATCTTATGAAATGAAGAAAATTGTAAAGTAGAAAGGCATTGCACATCAACTGGATTAAGTCTTCAAAAAGTATGTAAATGTTTACAAGTACACTGCAGCATCTTATGGGATTGCCCAGCTGAGGCATATCCACACAGAAATACATTTACCTACCCATGCATGCCTCATTCCATGTCACTTACACAGAAAGTGAAATTGTTTAAAATAATATTACTTGAATAAATTCTGTAAGACATAGGAGAAATGCATAAAGTTCAAACTAATTACTAGCAACATGATGTTCTGCTGGTAAGTATTATTGCAAATCAATTTTAAAAGATCATATGTCAAATTAAAAATCCCACACTTACATAAAGATCATTCAACTTGTCTTCAAAGAGAGATGGCACAATGCTTTTAAAAGTAATGTTGTAATACAGAAAAATAAAAGTATTTTTACTGTTAAAAAGACAAAATTTCCAAGTACATCTCTCACATTTTATCTTTCCTTAGCTTTTCATGTAAAATTCATCTGGGCACTTCATACCCAGCAAACTTCAAACCTGCTGCTTTCACTGGTAAAAAATAATAGATATCTCACTCTGGAAGTCAAAAGATACAAGTCAAAATTTTAATATCTCTTTTAAAATATGGAAGATTGAGTTCATGTGTTCCTGATCATATCTGGGCTACAGTACACTTAATTACATAATTTTATTTTTTAATATCTGAAGTGAAATACATACAGTAAAGAACATGAGCAATTGCTGTAAACTTAAAAGTCAACAGGAATGAAGTGTGTAATACAAAATTCTGGTGCTGAATAACTTTTGAAGTATTTTTCTTTTTTCTTCCATAAATGAGATGTGGAGGAATTATTTGAACGATTTGAATAAACCATACACTATAAAGTTGGTGTTTGAAACCTAAGGGGGTTTTTACCATTTGTGAATACAAAAACCTCCTTTTAAATGGATACATACAGAAAGTAATCACAATAGTTTGAAGCCATATTTCCTCATCAGAAGTAGGGAAAGTATCCACTTTTATTCAATGATCAGACAGCTGTAGATGTATCTTTTCACTTCTCTGTCTCTGACTAGAAATAGGCATTCAACTCCTATCCATCAATATTTAAGTAATTTTAACACTTGCACATGCTTTTTTTTCAGATAACTTATTAGAGACCTGATTTGGCATGTAAATACTCATAGAAAAGTAAAGAGAATTGCACTGTACAGCAAGCCGCTAGTTATTTATCTGTAAGTTTACTAAGTCAAGTTCCTTTACAATGATTTCTGGGAGCCTAAACCAGCCTTGTACTCTGGGGGCTTGAGGCATAGTTCTCTATAAAAGCAGAGCTTGCACAGGTCAGTACAGTAAAGCATGATTATTCTAAGTTATTTTATGTCATTGCCTTATACTATTTGATGATAGAGTAAAATTAATGGAAGAAGATGGACAAAAGATTTTAAAAGCATAAAAATCTTCTCAAAGAATTACAAATATAATTGTAAAATAGAAAATCATTTCTGTACGCAAATTTTTTTTTGTGCGATGTTCAAAGGAAACAGCTATTCTGCTGGGGAGAGTAAAGAAAAAGTGGCAAGAAAAAGAAAAGAAGTTAAATTGCTATGCAAACCCTCACACACTATTTCTTATTAGCCTAAAATGAAATTTATTCTGATGGCTCCTTTCATATCTGTAGTCTTCTTGAAACTTCCATATATATTTCTAGATTTGTACTAATGATACCACAAGGTGTTCAAAGAAAGCCTCTAGTTTGCTAGACACTGTGAAAAATTCTGTAGTAATTATAGCTGGCAATATTATGTGCTGTATTTGCTTTCTGTTTTCTATGTTTTCTTTTTGAGGACAATATTGTGATCAATTGCAGCTCTTTTGAAAAATACATATTTGGAACTTAAAATAATGCTTCTCAAATTTTTTTCCCTTATTAACATAGTCATGAAAGAGCAGAAAGCTGATAAGTGCAAATGTAGCAATGAATATAACTCCCGCTACTTCACCTTGAGCATCTACCTGTCATTAAATCAGCAAAAAGTTATATGAAGGCAAAAATTGTTAACATAACACAAATTATTATCCAAAAGTTTGATTTATACAATACTTTATTTTTTCCGTTTGCCACTTTACTACTCTCAGCTCATACCTACAAAGTATTTTTTTAGTGTAATTAATATATATATAGTGATTTGTAAACTAACTGTATTGCTATGGTGACCTCAGTAAAATGAGATATACTGCAAGCATTAGCAGTAGTTGGACGTTTGTATGCCAAAATTAGGTGTTTCTTTGTTTTGCTGCAATTTATTTAGAAATAAAAAAAAAAATCAGAAAAAAAAGAAAAACAAAAAAGAAAAAGAAACCAAAAAAAAAAGGGAAAACAAAATCCATGTCCTTGAGTAACTTATTGCTAAGATTAGTCAAACTGAGCAGACAAGAAGCACCTGAATAAATTCCACTGGAACAGAGCACACGATAACAGAAGTTGCAGTTATTCAGTTATTTCTGTTTTAATGCACACAATGGCAGGTTTTGAGATTTTAGCCAGCTTGTCTCTGTTGCCTATTCCGCAAACCCTTTAAAAAGTAGGGCCTTTCTCCCATGTAAATTTTGTTATAAATGGGAGCCATGTCGGAAAGCAAAAGGTCCATGACATTCCAGGTCTCATCCTCAAAGGGTGTTTCAACCCTTTGATATGTGCTCCTAAATCTCAGAAGTGAGAAGTGCTTTTTTGGAACTGTCCTAGTGAAAAAAGGAGAGCAAGAATTGGCAACATCATACTCAGGCTGATGAGTGGAAAGAGGAAATCCTGGAGCCTTGCTATGTGTGAGACCATTTTTATTATGTTCAATATTTACACAAGCAGCTGAGCACTCCTTTTAGGCATTATATTCCCTTTATGCAGCACACTCTGTGTGGAAATGCAGGGAAAAAATGTTGCCATGATGAATATTTCAAGGGCTGCATATACCTTCACCTGCTGGTTGCCCAAAAATATTGAAACAAGACTGAACGAGCTCAGGAGTGCACTTTATCTGAGTAATGCAGCCTTGCTGTGACAGTGCAGCTGACTTGACCGCCAGGACTGACTATCAGTCAAGGGCAGCACCTTGTCTGTGTCTCCCCAAGATAATATCCTGGAGGCTTCCTGTAATTGACTAATGGCCTCTTAACTGGACTAGGAAGAGAGATGTGCAAGGCTATAGTGGTTTTCCTGAATAATGTTAAATTCTGAGTATTCCTAGTCATGCAATTTCAGCAGGATAATACCAAAGGCTCAGGATTTGTCTCATCATTTTTTTAATAGATGACTCCCGGCCCAGTCCAAGGAAATAACACTTTAGAGGAAAAAATGAGCCCAAATGTTTAGCCACAACTGAGTACCAGGCATTACTTCTACAGACTGAACCTATTTACACCTGGTTATTTCTTGCTACCACTGAGTGCAGAATCTGCACATCCTTTTCAGGATATTTATGCTGTACCAGTCTGCTGGGTGGATTTCTCAGGACAAAAGGATCTTATGAGAATAACTTTGTGATTTAAAATAGCCTTTGTTGTTTTCATAGGAGAAATGTTTTCTCCTAGTTTTATCTCAGTACATTTAACAGAATGAATGCATTCACTGTAGTGTTCTTTTGAATAGTTACATCTTTTAGACCTCTTACAGTTAACAGAATATACTACTTGTGCTGCTTCAAGTAGCACTCTATAACCTGTTGTTCACTGCACATTGTGGCACATTTCCAATTAAAAAAGAAATACAACACAGTATTTACACCTACTAATATTCTCCTGCTGTAGCTGGCCATGCCAGTGATGGCATCTTTTTGAAGATAACTGCCTCTCACATGAGAAACTCAAATATCTCCTATAGTTTCCATGTGTAATAACTCACTTTCCACTTTAACAACAAAATTCTTCCACTGCCTCCATTTCTTTTTCTCTTACAGACAAGCAAAGCACCAAAGGTGATCTTTTGCTAAAGCAAAGAAATGTGTCAGTGAGTCCCAAAGAGAGCTGAATTGGGTTTGTAAAAACAACTGCTTGCTTAATTGACTCACCATATATCAGAAGGAGATGAAACAGGCACAATTATACAGAAAATAGGATTCTTAAAGTAGAAAAAAGTGAAATAGCCATAGACTGAAAAAACCCCATTCATTAATTGACTGTGCAACTGCTAGATTTTGCAAGTTGTTGAATGAATTATATTCTACTACTCTCCTGTAACAAAGTCATTGTATGATTCAAAAAGTCAATGTCACAGGATGCTTTTAAAATGTATTCTGTATCCAGGGTAGAAATCTTTAGGATCAAAGGGAAAAAATCTAGGTTTTCATCCCCACTGGAACCTGAATGTTCTCTTTCTAAAGGAAAAAATTAGAATGAAAAAGTAGCATATATCAAAGGAAAAGTGAAATTCATTTTTTAAACCCAATTGTCACCTCCAATTGTAATTATATATGCCCATCACAGACACTTTGAGTGAACAAGAAGGGGAATTGTAAAAGCCACACAGCTCAGTGAGTTGCTGAGAAAGGCATATTCACACCAAGTCCCAAAAACAACTGTGCAAAGAGTAAGTTTTCTGTCCTGTCATTTTAGGATTCATAGCAGTATAAATTTCAGTGACACCAGACCTTTCCTTCTTCGTCTGCTACTCTTAGGAGATTTTCTGGCTAGAAACTGCCCTTTTAGGGAACACTGAGCTGTTGACCTCAGCAGTTTCCCCAAATGTACAGAATGAGAAGATGTGTTTTTAAGAACTTTAGCTGCAGAATATATTGGGGAGGATCTTTGGAGACATTCTAACACTTTTGCTTCATCTTTTTAACTGCATAGGGCATCAGCTCTCTCTGAGGAAATGTTTCAGAAAGAACATAGCTCTGTGTTAACTGTGAATTCCCTACATAATTACCCACTTACGTTACCCACAAACATGAATTTTACATTTTATTATACAAGGTAGCATTCAGATATTAAAAGGATATAAATAATACATTGGATTTAAGTATTAATATTTAATAATCATTCCCTTTTTTCCATTATTGTGCAATTCAGCTTCCCCGAGATTATGGGAGGAAAAAGTTTAGATAATTTTTGGTTAATCTAGACTTTACAGCCAGGTTTTTTTGTCTTACAGTTAATTTGGTTCCTGTTGGTTATAACTTCATGAGAGTGACATTCAATTTTATTCAAATTGATAGTTTTTCTCCAATTTCGTGCAATTAAAAGTGCCAGAGAAAGTTCAAACCACACTTAATTCCTTATACTGATCTAGAGTTGACATAAACTGTTAGGAACAAGACAGAGGTAATCTGTGACTTCTATTATTTTGATGAGAAAAGTCCTACTGTATGCTTTACCATGTAAACCAAACACAATTCAGACCAACTCTAGTCCCAAACTTTTTCATTGAAATTAATAACTAAAGTCTGTTTGGCATAAACAACACTAACATATCTTTGACTGCATGCCTGTAGGAAAAATTAAACAGGAAAATAAATTCTAAACCAGGGGATATTGTCTTCAATCTTTTTTACTTTTTCTTTTAACAACATTCTTCTAGTGGATCCTCAGTCCTCTCTAAGTAGCATTTATGCCACATGGTCTGTGTTCACAAAATGACCTCAAAGTGGTTTGTCAAGAACATCAAAAACAAGCAAGTCTGTGGGTAAGTAGAGATTTGGAACCTAGAATTTGAGCAGAGTTACATGCATGTCTTTAAAACTCTTTTGCCTCTGACTTTTCCTTACCCCAGAAACTCCAGATTCTGCTATCCCTATACAGTGACTATATTAAGTATAGATTAGTAAATTTTAAATTCTATTATCATAAATTTAGATTTAAGGCTTAAAAATTATTGTTTACATGGAATTTAACTGATTTACATTTTTTCCTTCTCTGATCAATATCTACTGGTCTGAAAAAGTAATTTTCTTTTCACTGGATTGATTCATAATTTTAATATTGATTCTAAAAGAAGCCAATTTAGGCCCACAATCTGAGCTGAATTTAGCTGATTGAGTCCTACACTAACTGACTGGTTCAGCCTAATACATAGAATAAATAGTGATCTTCTGCATCACATTAATGAAAAAGGCTTTGTGATTCATTGAATCACAATTTCGAAAGGCAGCGCTCATAAGTCCTTATGCCTGCTTTACACAATACCCAGTATTGCTACGTAAGTGGCTGAAGAGACAGGGAAAAGAACAGCAAAGTGGTGCTGATTAGAGATTGTCTAGTTCTACCATTGATGTGGTAATGTTTAGAAGGAATGAGGTCTCAGGGGAGTTCTGACTTGCAGCAGAACAGGTCAAAGCATGATGGCCAGTCACAGCTCTCAGGATTGTTAAGCAGGGGTCAGCCGCTTACCCAACAAGTAGACAATAATTAAATTTCATTTGACCAGATCAAGTTTTTGACTGCCAAACAGCAGGATTTTTCCTAGCTCGATTTAAAAGACTCATTTAAAGTTCTAGAGATAAAAAAAAAAAAGTAAAATATAAATTAAACCTTTCATTTAAAAGTACTTGGTAAATCGTTGATCTATATTTGTATTGAAATATCACTAATATTCAATATTCTAGAATGCAAATAACTGTTTTATTGCTAAAAATGATTTGTGTAGAGGATGCACATAAAATTACAGAGATCCAAACTACTACATCTGATTTTTAAAGCTGTAGGCCAGTATTGTTAAAAAAAAAATATATATATAAAATCATTTTGTAGAATTTCAGTATGGAATTCATAGTTAGTAGCAGTTAAGAACATATTGTCTAAACCTCATAATGAAATCAACATTTAGGAATAAAATATTTTTAGGAAGTATTTTTCTGCATTCTCTTTTAATATTAGTTCCACATAGACTTGAGAAATGAGCTACAGGAAAAGGAAAGAAAGGGAAAAAAACACCCAAAAGGAGACAAGAGGAGTATAATGCAATCTTTTGTTAACCCACATACTGCAACCAGCAGATTTGATAACATTGTCTCTTGAGCTTCAACTATCAGATAACATCTGGCAAATGATGCATGTAAGTCCTGTTACACAACATCTTCTGGCTTCTCAGTGTCATCCAGGGGACTGATGTGTGACTGGAATAACACATTTCACACTGCCTGCTTCTATCATGCTAGCACAAAATTTTAACAATGGATGTGTCACAAAAATGAGCTTATTTATTTATGAATTCTCAAAAAATATTTTGCAATTCCCTTTTTATCATCTTATTCATGACTCAAGCAAACTTTCTTAACAGAAATTGCTGGATATTACATAGACTTTTGACATCCAAGTATTCAAATAAACTTTTTGCATCTCTTAATTTGTAGTGACCTCTGTAGCAATACTTTGGAAGTGTTGATCAAAAGTATTTGCTTACTTATTTTCACAATTTTACAATTAATTTATTCCTTTCAATGGCATCATCAATTGTTTGGCAAATCTCATCACCCTATATATTAAAAGACAAAAATTAATTGAAAATGCATTGTACAATGCATATTCCAAAACATATTTTTTTTTTTGTCATTGAAGTTAAAACCTCTTCTACAAACCTCTTTGAGGAAACCACAATGTTGGGCATTCATCTCCCAAGTGAATTGCAGACTATGCTGTGATCATGTAAGCACTTTAAAAATATTTTAAAAATGCATTTGAAATAATCAAGAAGGTTTTTCAGAGAAAGAATAATAGCGTTATTATTATATAATAATATAATTTTCTCTTTCATAAAACTATCCAGAAGTACTGCTCCATTTTTATTTTAAAAAGACTCTCTGACAGTGGGTGCATGAACAAAAGTTGTAGTGGGAATGTGGTAAAAAATGCACTGGATATTTATTTTATGTTTCAAATTTTAAATCCAAGGAATGGAACCAGTACTCACTGCAAATGATTGCAGAACTTGTATAACTTCATTTTACAACTTATAAATCTGACTGACCAACTGAGTTTAACCAAAAAAGCTTATGTGAATTATGTTCTAAGCAGAAGATGACTGAAGAAAATAATTTCATTTCAGACAATTCCAGGGTAGCTTTTTTAGGGACAAGGATATCTAGAGGAAGAATAGTACAGGAAGACAGAAAAATCATTAATCATGATTTTCCAATTCCAACAAAAGCTCAGCTTACTGTAACATAATATTTAAAAATAAAAACAAAAAAAAATCAAACAACTGAATGAGTAAGTTGAACCTATTTAAGGCTATATTAGTTTGATACTGATCAAATGGAGAAATGCTGAATTGAAATAGATCTACCACATAATTTGTGTGAAGGTAGATAACTAGTTTTAATTCATTAAAAGAGTTAAAAAACTGGTAGTTTTGCTCTCCAAAACTAACAGATATTAATTTTTACTTAGTTCCCTAGACAGAAAGGTAGAGGACAGTCTTTAAACATGCTTACTTTTAAGTAAGAACCCAAGCCTAGAGATTGCCTGGATTTAGGCACATACTTATATGTAGGCTCCCTGAAATTCTTTGCTAAATTGAGACTAGATTTAGTGGCTTGTCAGTGCAGCATTTGAGTATAGTAAGCTTAAGCAACTGTTCTTTGGAATTATCCTTGGGCATATCAGAAAGTAATTTCAGAGATTTTTGATGGATTACAGTGTTAAATTATGGTAGCTGTTATTTTTATTTGGCCTGAGGACCTTTATGACATGCACAGGTTTTGCAGAGAAAAAAATCAGGACACCTAGCATTTGGATTTGTCACAACAACAACAACAACAACAGCAGCAACAACAAAAACCAAAACAAAAACCAAAACAAAAAAGTGCAAATTGAAAATATGTACACATTAAACATCAATTGAACAAAAGAATTATTTGTTGACTTTCTCAAACAAAAGACTAAGTATATCTCTATCCAATGTGAATTAATAGTATAAGGAAAAAAACCTTTCTTATTCTATTCAGTATTCACGTATATTAAACAACGTACACAATGAGCAGGTGACTCTTGCATGAACCCAACTATAGGGAAAATTGAATCCTTTTTGAATCCTTTTAAAATAAGACTTTAAAAAAATCACCTCCTCACTACCTCAACTTGTCATGATCATTTTTAGGACAGCACACCTTGTTGTACAGATGTTATTGATAGGAGGTTTGTTTGTATCTCCTCAGTGTATGTATAGGATAAAAGTATATATGGTGAAAGGAAGTTTGTCAGAAGATTCAGATAGACTATAATTGTACAGAAAGAGAGGAAAAGTTAAAAAAAAAGGAGGAAAAAACAAATCAGACTAAGTCAGGATGTTCATAAGCTTGATTCACAGTCTGGATTTTCCAGGAGTTTTGTGTCTAGGAGTAGATATATTGACCAGATTTAATCAAAGAGATGACACCTACTTCTCACAGAATCATTGTATGATCTGTTTCACACATGCAAAAGACTTTACATGATAGTATTTCCCATGACAGCAGTATGATACTAAAAATTAGAGGCTCTTCAATATCTTAGCACACAATAGGGGAAAAAGAGAAGATGGATCAGAGGCATAGATGCTCTAATGGGCAAGGTAACTTTATTTGCAAAATCTTAGAAACAAAATTTGTGTCAAAGTTGAATGAAGCATGATCTTATTTTCAGATCTGACCATCAAAGAAGCTCAAATGTGATATCTGAAATAAATATATTACACAGCCTGCATTACTCAATGACAGTAAACAAATCAAGGTCTCAGCCATCAATATGGAAAAAGATATATTAAGATGACAACAAACACCTACTAGAACTACAAATATGCAAATAATATTCAATGGCATTCACCTCAGTACTAGTAGGCAAAAGAGATTCTCTGGATTGTCCTCTTTACAAAAATATGAGTACTACCCTTGGAAAATGAACCAATACTAGACAATAGATGAGTGCACTTAACAAATGGTGACAGAGGATTTGCTTATCTGACACATTTCGTCGTTTACTAAACATTGCATCCCGCCAAAACATTCAGTTCTAGAAACAGAAACACGACTCAGTTTTGCAAAGACTTAAGTTTGCAAAGCTACTAAATATGGGGCAAGAAGCCTGTTTATTAGCTACAGGGAACTGAGTGACTTCTAACAGCAGTTTGTGTATATTTCTTTAAGGAGAATTAGCTAGAAGCACTATACAAACAGTAAAAAAATCTGTTAAGAAAAGGTAAATATCTCAATAAAGATCATTACTTATTGCTGCTAGAATTGAAAAATGCTCCATTAAATAAATTAGACAATAGATAGAACGATCTATAATCACAGCTGCTCGAACCTATGCAAAAAAATGACTGAAAAGAAATTATATAAACATGGGTTTTACCTAATAAATACTGACAGCTAAAGAATCAAACCTGTCACAATGGAATGGCCATACTAAAAAATATTTTTTCTGCCCCAACAGATGAGGTGCATTCAGACTGATTAGACAAAAATACTGGGGCAATTGCTAAGATTTATTTGCTATAGCAGTAATATCTCATAAACCTGTAGATATAATGCATAAAGATGAAATTTGAACAAATTAGGAAAAGTATTAGTGAATTGCTTCAATGTCAGCAGAATGTGTCCAGATATCCACATTTCCAAGGTCCCTAAGAGAAACTATTACAGACAACAGAGTTGCCAGGAGGACACCACAATACAACCACCCTAGAGTGCATCCCAACATGAGCTATTAGAAAATCTGCCAGATGAGAAAATCAGATGACCTGGAAAACCTTGAAGAGTAATCAAAAACTCCTTATTCATTACATATGAGACAAGAAGTTTCCAATTTTTCCCCCGAAGAAGTGAGTGCTATAATGTTTGAAAGAGAACTACCACGTAACACAACAACAGGCTTTGGAGGTGCTGAGTGTGGGTAGTGAAAATTTTCATTGTAAATAAGTTGGTTTTAAACACTTGTGGAAGGTGACTACCCAGGCTTTCTGTTCAACACAAATTCCATATTATCCTCTCTGATCTGCCATTTCCAAGTGCTTCACAAACGTTACAGAGAAATCAAGAATTAATAGGGAAAACAAATTTCCAGGGCCCACTGGTTATTTCCTCTTTTTATAAGTGTTTAAAGCAAAGGGTAGTCACTTTATATCAGACCTAAGGTTAAGCTAACTCAGCATAGTATTTACATAAAGTCACAAGTTTATCCTTTAGGGAAAAGAGGATAAGAAAAAGACCACATTTAAGGAAAATCCTCTGCTGCTTCTAAGATCTAGATTTAATTGTTTTGTAACAAGTAATAATATAAACTATTTATTGAATGACAACGGTATTATAAAAATGCAGCTTACTCTAAAAATGTTAGTTTTCTATGACTAATTTTTAATGTACATCTGAGCTTCCTAAAGATCCCTCACAGGTACTCCAAACACACTGATGTCTTGTCAGAGAAATGAGGCTTCTCTGAAAAGAATATTTATCATTGCAACATCATAATCACCATTATTGGGGAGGTCACCTACAAATGAAGAAAGGTGTTTCCTGTGGAGGTGGAATGGATTTATTTGTACCTGTACTGCTGTAGAATATCCTAGTGATATTGTAAACCTTCTCTAGAAGTCCATGTCCAGTTTACTATGGAATGAATACAGGGAAGGCATTTTTGTAGAGAACAGAGTGCACTGATGGCAGGGGAAGCAGTAAGTGTCCCTAGTTAAGTTGGCATTTTTCTTTACTCTAGTGCTAGAAATGCTTGAAACTGTTTCTTATATTTCTCTTGCTTTTGTTTTAACATCAAAGTTCAACAGTGTAGGGATTTAAGTGTTCAACTTCCTTCTGTTGGTAATATGAAACTCGCAGCATGCAGAGATTTCTAAACTAGGAAGTTCTGTATTTGTCTTTTGGGTATCGTGATGGCAAGAAATATTACGGGATCTAAGAACACCATGAGACATTTTGGATACTCATTTGCTCCACAAAAGGAATTATTTTCCACTCAAAATTTAATAGAAACCTGTGATCATGATTTTCCATGTAATGCATCATCCTACTTGAGAGAAATTCCCTTTCCCAAGACCAGATGCCCTAATGCCTTGTAAACAGCAATGAAGTGCCTGACTCTTACAAAGTGCACTTGTAGAAACACAATAAAAGTTCATAACACCAGGAAGCTGCATATTGCAATTTGAAGTGCTGGGAAGTTATATCTCAATAAATAAAACAGATTCATACTTTCCAGGCTCTTTTGACATCATGTGGTTCTGTCTCAAAAATTTAAATGAAGTTGTAATGAGTCATTTCTCATCTTCCAAACCAACTCTGAATCCAAAAGAAGAACATTGTCTGTTTTAAAGTTACATGGCTCTGGCATTGTTTGTTCATTCTCAAAAAGTTTAACTGGATTTCAAGTTGCTAAAAAGTGATCGTCATTGCTGGTACAAAATTAGAAGTAATCAGACCAGGTTCAGAAGTGTAAACAAAAAAGCATAAATGACCTAGTTCACATGGATATTCAGCTATTCCAGATGTCTGGGAAATATCCCTTGCAATTCAAGGTAGAAGATGGATGTTAGATGACAAAATAATTTGATAATATTTTAGCTAAGTTTTTTTTAGAATAGTGATTGAATTTAATAAATTCTCATTAAATTTTTCATGAGTTCTAAAATATACAAATTCCCCAACTAGGAGGAATTTGGGTTGTTTTTTATTTTTTTCCCTCAAGATAGCTGACATAATTATTCTATTACTCTGACATTCACTGCTATGGGAATGTAAAATTACTTTTACTCCAGTTAGAAAGTGTTTCATATTCCACTTTTTGGGACACAAGAGTATAAATCTTTTTTCATTTTCCATCATCAGGCGGTTGAATAGAAAACTGACTGACGTTTATATTAATGAGGCTAAATAAAAAACACAGATGGCTTCTACTAAGTGAAGGAACTGAAAGTAATGATGTGCTATCTTAAGCCACTGTCCTGCAAAATCAGGGACCAGGATAAACAGAAATCTGATTATTCTAGCTGAGCAAGAAAGCCCAGATAAACACAGCCTCTCTCTGCCTGAATTCTTGTCTGTACTAAAAAAAAGAAAAATAAAAAGATTCTTTTTAAAGAAGAACCGTCAATAGTTTGAAGTAGTACTCAAATTTTTCTACACAAAACAGTGATTCAACACCACTTTGGAAGACAGTCTTGAGATGAAACTTTTTAGGAAAAAAGAGTGCATTAGATTGATTCGAAGAACCCAGAGCTGTGAAATGAAATTTCAGGTGTAGGCCTTTCAGTGGCCCAAAGAATGACAAAACAAGAGCAAGGATGAAATATCCTTGTGTCATGTTTTTTGCTCTAGCCAATCAATATGGTATTCAAAATGAACCAGCAGGACCTGAAAATATTGCAGCCTGATATGTGTTTCTCTCATACACTAGATTTCCTTAAAAAAAAGTAACCCAACAAAAAAGTTTGTATACATTTATGAAGGTTCAATAGGTTCAGATAGATCCATTTTGAAATGAACATGATTAATCAGAATTTTAACATAAAAAATAAATTATAATAGTATATCAAAATTAAATAAGTTTTCATTTGTTTATAAACTCCCATGTATGCAAAATGGCTAAAAATTTACATTAAAATGCATCTCATTACTGATATTAGCTGTAATTATGCAAAAGATTATTACTTTTTCCCTTAGCACAGAGTTTTGACATTAAAAATAGTCTATTATACCATACGTACAACTTCATTCATCCACTTCATTATAGTGTCACTTAACATTATAATTTAGGAATGACAAAAACAAAAGCCTAAATTATTCTCTTAATAAGGAACTTTTTGCAAAACCTTTAGTAGTTTTACCAGTTTCTGGGTGTGTTTGTGTTGGCTATGTGTGTAGTTCTGGTTTTGTTGCTAAAGCTTTTCTTCTGCAAGATCTCTCTTTTTAGAGTACTAAAAAGACCTCTGAAAAAAGGTTTATTTAAAAGGAAAAGAATGTATGGCAAAAGAGTTACGTTTGTTTCTGAAACCACAGTTCCCACCAGACTTTTGTCTTGGGGGATGGATTTCCAATCATTGCAGTACCAAGGAGTCAAAGAAATTATTGAACTGAAAAGCTGTCATAATTGCAAATTATTAGTCTATCCCTTAGGATTTTTAGATATAATTTCTTTTTATAGGACTTAGTCCAAACTAGATTTTAAATGCCTTAGGTGCAGGACTCTTTCCATTTGCACAAACTAATAGATATTCATTTCAGACTTTTTCATTATATCCTAACTGATCTTTTTTTCAAATTCATCCAGTTATCTGTTTTTATACACCCTGGAGACATAGTAAATAATTCCTTTCCCTGTTTCTCCAGGTACCATTCAAATAACAATAAACAGTTGCAGCTTCAATTTAGCCAAATTTACTTTTTATTTTTTAAATCTTGGCACACACCCACACGATTAACATCATGTCTCTTTATTCTCCATTAAGATCTCAAATGCAAAAGAGGCAGATGAGAGACACGTCGGGGGCAGGTGGGGGCTCTCAAAGATTGCTGATACTCAAGAAATAACTGCGTTGTCTCTGGATGGAAAAAGCCTCCTCTGCAGGTTTGCAGTTAGGAAGAATGTCCTGCTCTCGACAAGTGGGATGAGTGGCAACAAAAACCACATCTCCCCTGAGCGTTCAGCTGCTTGACACAGCAACAGCTTCCAAATGAGTCTTTGCTATGGATCATTTTCTTCAAGTTCTTTAAAGAGAGGTTAGCCAAAAATTTTCTTCTGATCCCTCCGCTTGTCATAAATAAATGTTTTAAGCTGTCACTACCTAAGCTGATTCCAGGTGGTTCAGGTGATAATTTCTGTGTTGGAGTCCTGTCTATGCTACTCTGTTATACTCTGGAGTGGAATCCTCTCTCTGTTACTCTCTTATACAATCTCAAAAGCCATAATTCTGTTTTATGAGTTGGCAGGAGCCCCTCCCAGTGCACACCTATGGACAATAGATCTCAAAATGTCATGCCTTATCCATGCCTGCATAATAAAAGACTGTCCAAGTAATAATGTGGAATGTGAAGTTCTTCCTCTTTCTTATTGGTGATCAAGGAGGCAGCAGCGCTGTTTTGCACTTGTCAGATTAATCATATTCTCATTTTGGCCAATATTCCTAGAAACTCTTGACTACTTGCAGAGCTGCTATTGAAATGTATGGAGGGGGGTAAAGGAAAGAATCAAGGAAGAAAAAAGATATAACTATTCCATCTGAAGTCTAGAATAATTTATGCTGCTGTACTAGTTTACCAGCATTGATCTTTGTGTAGAAATTCTCCTTACATCAGTAGAAAAGGAATGAGGATAAAACATGGTCCATGAAATTGTATTTTTCATCAGAGTTTTTAGACAGACTAACTTGCAGATTTTGCTATTAATATCTTTTCAACCAGGATGCACAAACCTTTGAAAAAGAAAAGTAAAAAAATCTAAAGAAAAGGACTTATAGCACAGGGGGAGGAAATGGCAAAAGCCCACAGGCCCATGTTAAATGAGAGATAAAAATTTAACTCTCTTTTCGGAGTGGATATGCATGGTTATAACAAAATTTTGTCTATTGTCTTTGAAATTACAGCAGATATATATACCTGGCTATCATATTATTTGCTACAGAAATTCTCCATACTGTTCCTGTTTGAACCTTCTATATATTTTTAGCCAGTGAAAAACAGTATCATGGACTTGAAAGAAAATTTTACTGTGCTGGTTAGTTTTATAAGTATTTTCCTTAATTAATGAAAGAAAACCAGAAAGAAGAACAACACAGAGCCTATAGACCTGCCATCTTCTATGATGCTACTGGAATAATTAAGGAAGAATTTTGGGTCTGCTAATTTTAGGCAGCATTCTAGAGAACATTGTTCAACCTAATACAACAATTTAGCTGAAAAAACAGTGACATAATTGACAAAATTGCACAATAATTACAGTGCTTTAGAGTCAGCTATACTAAAGCATGACTCATCACTCAATACATAAGAAGCCACAGAACTACGTCACATCCAGCAGTGCAGTTGCAGTGCAGTACAGTGGAGCTGCAGCCAAAGAAGAAATTTAAAATCCTCAATCTTCTGTTAACAAGTGGGGGAACAGGGGATTTAATGGAAAGTATGACTATGATTTTTGTTTTACTGTAATGAATTAAACAGTGGCAAGGAATATTTGAACAACTGCAATTAAGATTTACAGCCTTTTAAGAAAAATATTTAATACATGTTACTATTTGAACCTCACACATCCTCTGGTAATACTTGTAATAGTTTGCTTTATTGAGGAAGGAGAACTATTTCACTTTTCAGCTGGAGAAATGATTGGTGAAGTGGAAAAGCAATGATGGAATTTTCTGAGATGATTACATTTTTTATTAGAATACTTTATCAATGATCTTTTTGAAAGAAAAGCTGTACAGTGTAACAGCCAAGCATAAAACACTAAACTTCTCATGAAACATTTTGAATGACCTTCTGTAATAGCATTCACTTGAAAATAATACTCTTAAAAACTGTAGAATCTGAAAATCTCTCCCTTGAATAAGCCTTACTTGTTATGCAAAATATACATATGACTTTTATCAATTTCCTATCTATTAATACCTTCCTTGACAATAAACTAAGCCCCAGCTAAAGATAATATTCAACAGCAAGATTATACATCATTAGAAAAGTTACAGTTATAAGCTTTTTCTATTAAAAATGTGATGATTTGGACTTACCAGGTGTAAAATTATACCGAGCAGAAAACCCAATGGATTCCAGTTCAGCATCAGCAAAAAATTTAATCCACAGGAATCTGCCACTGGATTTTATCATAGGTGGATTTTGCTGTCCACAGAAACGTCCAAGGATTGGGGAAAAGCCAAAAGGTCCATCTCTTACTTCTATGTGGTCAAATTTACACTCCCAAGAAGGCTCTATAGAATATTTTTCATCAAAGTGTAGTTCAATGCATTGTCTAGGAGCAGCTAGAGAAAAAAAAGAAAATTGTCTTATTATTTTATAACACAAGACCCTTTCAAAACTAAAGCAAAACTGAAGAAAATCAAATTTATCATTTCGTATGGATTCTAAAGTTTTGTTTAAAAACTTGTACAAAAATTGGAACATCTATATTTTTTATTAAAAATTAGTACATCTATATTTTTTATAGATTTCACACTGTCAGATTATTTGTCTGCTGTTCTCCTTTTATAAAAGTTGTTTTGACAGCAATACTTAGTAAAAGTAAGAGAGAAATACCAATGATGAACAGAAAAATATAGCCAGGAACAATTTCTTCAAATATAAAATATAAAATGTTTCTAAGAAATGTACATATTTAGAAGAATTTATTTTTTCTCTTATATTTTGGGGAGGGGTGTTAATCAGAATACTTTTTTTTGTACCTAGTACTGAGAAAGATGATGAAGGAAAGGCTGATCAGAACTGTGCTACCGTAAGGACAGATTATCTTCCTGCATGTATTGCAGTCAATGACAAACTGGAGTGTAATTGCTTATACACAGAATTACTTCTCATTGGAAACATAGGAAAAAACGCAGTGAATTTTCACTTAAGAAAGAAGGATAAGGATCCTGGATAAGGATTATATTAGAAGAGCAAATGATATACTGAAAAACTTGGAGGAAGTTCATAGTGGCAATTTAATTAGACATTTTTAAAAAATCTATCTTTAATGATAGGTCTTAAGTCTTGAGACGTTCAGAATTATTTCTAAAACAAATATTTCCTGGGATCTCCTGTATAAAGCAAAAAAAAAAAAAAAATAACACGTAGAAATATAGTATATTCTTACAAGGAGGGGGAAAATCATGCTTTGATTGATACATTTTATGAGAGGCAACTTTTTATAGGTGCACTGTTTTCTACACTCAATCCTGGCCATAGCAAACACTGTGCGCCTTCAGTGTCTGGAGCATGGTGCATTGGAGCCTTTTGCTGACAAAGCCTTCTGCTAAGACAAGGATTTGTTGTGTCAGTGCCTGCTGTGCCTCTCATGGGATCATGTCCTACACTTTACACATATCAAAAGAGGTTTGTATTACCATGAGCTTTGCCAGAGTTACCATTCTTTTCACATGAAAATATGCAAGATCAAACTGCATGCTTAGTTATTAGCATGGAAACTGCTTAGCACAGAAACTGATGCCACTCCAGGAGTCAGTATCTCTACATTTATTTCCTCAAGAATAATAACAAAACTGTCAGTGTTACAAGAACAAAGATCTTGTTTGGATTCTGTGTTGAAATGTTTTAAAATTTTAAGCTTTTGATATGAACTTGTTACTCACATAAGAAGAGAGATTATTTAAAATTAACTGAGTAAGAAGATATCAGATAAATTTTGAAATCTTTACATAAAAGCACATAGTCAGATCCCTCTTACAACTATTTCATGTAGATACATACAGCCTCATTTTATAAGAAGCATTTAAGAAGTAAGTTATTAAAACATCTTATTTGAAAAGGAAAATTATTTTAACAGATTTACTTACAATGGTAATATAATTGGATGATTGATATTTACTGAAACATTTAATTTAACATAAGAAAGAAACTTTTTCTACTGTTCTCAATCTGAAGACATTCACATTCAGGAAAATAGTAGTGACTTTTCATTATTTAAACCAATTTATGGGAAATTTTTGATCTTCATGCCCTTTCAAATTCAATAGAAAAAACAGAGGTCTATGTTTTACATATAATTGCATGAAATTCACAGTCTATGGAAATGAAGCTACTTTGAAAATACAAAAAAACTTACAAAAGTAAGGTCAGGTAATAAAGCCTGTAAAGGAGATCATAATGATGTTATCCTTGGTGAGGTTTGAAAACCAAAGTAAATCTTTTTAGATTATAGTAAAAGATTAAATACATGGAAGACATTATAGATTTATTTTATTCAGAAGTTTCAATCCTTGACTTTACACTTTTATAAAAATTATTGATTCAAACTCAACTAAGCAATACTACTACAGAAGAGAGCAATCAGTGACTTTCAATTTGGGATCATATTCTGCATTCTCTATTCCATTTAAGGAGATTTGTTGAGAGCTCTTCATCATCCACCTAAGGGACTGCAGAGTCAGGTATCAGAAACTCTATCCTGACAACATTTTAGGTAATCTTAAGAATGCTCACCATGGCTTGAAAATCTTACACATTCATGACTCCAATGTTATGCTATTAACCTGTCTAGAGCTTTATTATTATGTTTTAATGTCACAAACTAGATATGAAGATCGATTCTCCTACTACTGACTGCCAGCTACGCTGACATACAGCAGCATAGCTGCTGTGCTTCCCATAGCCACAAAGTGATTGCTTCAAAAACGGCTCATGCCATTATCATAACACATTTATCCTTTAAAATCTTTCTTTTCTGCTGCCTTGTTTGATACCAAGAAGAAGGTTACAAGGGCTGGCCCATAGTTAAATCCTTAACAAGTCTTCTCTGTATCCAAGACTCATGTAATGTCAAAAAAGGCCACGAGGCTCCCTTAAAATTCAGTCATTTGACATCATTTTTGGTGTTGAAAAGGAACCCTAGACCCAACTATAGGTTTGGTCTAGGAGGCTCTGAAGTAAAGGGAAAGATTGTGGATAAATAAAAATCAGGCCTACTGAGTTACACATGAGAGCTATTGGCTATGTGAATGAACGACCTGATAAAAAACAAAATTTCCACAACCCTAATCTCCATGTCTCTCTCTGAATCTAACACTGCCAACCAGTTTTATGACCAGAATATTGCTATAGCTCACACTATTCTGCTTTTATTTGTTTTTTGACAAAGTCAAGATGAGGCTTTTCCTAGTGAAGCTCAGATCTTGCTATAGGATCAGAGAGAATCACATCAGCTCAAGGAGAGCTCAAGTTTCCACTTTTCCCTGAAGGCCCTGTGAGTAGAGGCTACTTCACTTTAAGAATGGAGCATTGAATATTCATTAGCAGCACTTCTCCACTGGGGATAGAACAAGGCTGGGGATTGAGTTTGAGGCCTGGACCACTGCCCGTTCACATCCTTAAATGTAAAGTCATGTTCTGGCATCATTTTGGCCATGACACTAGGAACAGTTCAGCAACTCCAGGGTGCAGCACAAGCATCCATGACCTTTTCATCGGGATCTTTTAAAAGCACTTCTGTTTTTCTTCTTGTGCTTCATATTTAGTTAATGGTTAAATGTTTTGTTTACAATAATCTACGTAAGACACAAATTTAATCAAAACTTCCTTGATATGACCATAAGTGATGCAAACACATAATTCAAATTCTCAACTTTAAGTTCCTTTAAGTAAAAATGATATAATTTCACACTTATGCTCTGGCTTTAATGAGGGGTTTCTTTACCCGACACAAGGTAGAAGAAGCAGCTATTGTTTAAACACACACCTTGTGCCACACCTTTTGCAACAAAGTGTGTGTAAATGAGGTCACAGAAATAAACTGGGGAGAAGTGCAGAATAGCCACTAATAATAGTGTATGTGTTCCTATAGAAAAATAAAACAAAACAAAAAAAATCCAGAATATGCAAATCTTCCAGACTGTATTCGCATCTGGCCGTCTAATCAAAAAGGAGGGATGGAGTGGTTATTTCTGGTATCCTAATTAACAGGTAAAGTCCATTCACATCTTCAGACCTTCTTCTGTGGCTATGATGTCAGGCAAAGTTGTTGCCCTCTCCAAATGAAATATATTGAATAATGTCTCATAAAATGACTTGATTTCAAATGCCACAACTTCCATATTTAATTTCCAATTTCCTTTTTTCAAAAAATGTTTAGAACCATGGAAAGGCCTACTTAATGCTTGCATGTCTTGTCATATTTTTCATCTAATTATCTTATACAAGTGCTGTCTTAAGATTTTAAATCCAATGGAAAAAATAAAGGAGTCATTGTGTTCCAGCTTGCAGTAGAACAGTTGCAGCAAAACTGCACAATTAAGGTTTTAATTCTGATCAACCTCTAAGTCTGTGTAGTGACAGCTGAAGTTAAGTGCAAAAATCTGTTTCAATTTGCCACACTGCATGGAAATGAGAAACAGCTCAACACCTACTGCCATCTCTATGAGCTGTTACCCTACCAATAGTTTCAATAATCCTCATTCCTTCTGGTTATCCTGCTATTATTGATAAGGAAACCATATTTTTCTTCATTTGAAAATAGGGTTCTTTCATTGTGTTGATGAAATTTTTTTCAACACAAAAATCACTGTGAAATACAAAAAGACTTTGAGCAGAGGTTTTTCACTTGGTGATAACATTACAATTTTCTAACACTTGTGAAATATCATGAAAGAGTTTAATGGTCTTTTGTGAGAACATGAGATTTTCAAGATTGATAACTCTGTATGTTCACAAACTTGTAAAGTGGAAGATATATTTTACATCTCCATATATCAATTCTAGTCCATCCCTGTATTTATAAACAAGCAGTTATTAAAAGAAGAGTGGTTACAATTTTACAGGTTTACCTCTGATAGGATTGTTAAACCCATTCTCAAGTTATAGTGTAAATAGTATTAGTATCCCACTCCCCAAATATTTTAATACAAATAAAAGCCTTTTCTCCTGCAAAATCTCCTGTGCAAATTTCCTTTTATGGCGCACATGCCAAATGTTCTGCAGTCTGGCAAAGGTTATTGCTGTCACTGCTGTGATTGTTCTGGGCAGCTGTGAATTTTGTCAGGTTAGAGTCATGAATATGCAAAATAAGGGTGAAATTTGGCCAATTTTTCTCAGCTCATTTTCTATGTTTTCTATACACCAACTAAGACTGAAACAAAAAAAAAAAAAAATAGAAAAAAAAAATGAAAAAAAAGAAAACACCAAACAAACAATCAAAAAGGAAAAATTCTCACTGCATTTTGAAAAGCAGATGGGATTCATCAGAAGCTCCTTGGGGAGTTGTATCAGCCTTCCTCCAAGCCTCACTTATGACACTTCTCTGTAGCATGACAATTTTTGTACAGAGGCCATCATTTCTAGAGGACTTAAAGGATTTCCTTTAAAAAGGCATTCAACCTGGACTTTAAAATTCCAGTGATAATGAACTCTTAGAACAACTCTTCGTCGTTCCAAGAGTTCATTATCACTACTACTAAATCAGAATAAAAAAAAAAAAAGGAAAAAAAGCAGAATAACCTAAGAAAGTTCCAACTGTTAGACTTGCTTATGTCTTTGCTAGGATAAAAGCCTCTGCAGTCAGGAATCTCCTTTTCTTTAAGAAATTCACAGTCTATGATCATGGCAACTTTTGCCAGCTCCTTTATGTCACCAAAATAATTCTGACATGACAAAAGGAGTTTTTTCCTCCCCATTGAGCTACAATGGGGAGGAAAAAAATTGAGATGAAATTCAACTGTTTGCAACACACTACAAAGCTGGAGTGCTCAATAAAGACCATTAAAGTCACTAGGAACTGTGTTTGAATTTGCCCCAAGACTATGTTTGATAGCGAATAAATGAAGGAATGAATGCAAGCAGCTAGGAAAGAACATAGTGATTAATTTATGCATTCATGCTCACATCATACAGCTTTCAGTATGTTGTATACAGTCCTGGCTGAACTCCCCAAGGCATACAACAGGGAGATAGTGATGAGGGTGATGATATTATAGACAATATCAACAGTCCCTCTAGTTTGGTACTTGCCATTCAACAAGATTCAGAAGCTGTTCAAGCATATGGAAATTTCAATTCTAAATATAGAAATGAAGTGCATAAAGAGATGTTTCCGTCTTACTCTAAAATATTTATTTCCTCCATTAGTCAAGGCTGTCCACAATTTCTGTAGATTGTTATCTGATTTCAAATACATTGCTATAAGTATTTTATAAATCCTTTAATATCAGTGTCTTATGACAATGAGTTTCACAGAATATAAAAGATGTGGGAAAATTTGATACTTGCTAGACTTCTTTATCATTTTCTGTTATTTTGCATGTTGCAAAAGGAATAAATATGGACAAATGATTTATTCTAATTACAAAAAATTTTTTGTTGACCTTCAGTAGTTCTTTTGCTTTTTTTTTGAAATCTGACACATTTAAAAGTATTATTGTTCAGACATCTTCCTATATCTCTGCTTATTTTGTTGACATTTTCCAGACAGACATGGCTATTTCTGATTTTTATAGAAGACAGAAATAGACATGGGGAGATCAGAGCTGAAAATGTTGTGCAATGCCTATGGTTCATTGTGGGTTTTAAAATGACCAGCTGCAATCTAAGCTGTTATTAGGCTGGATGAGAAGAAGAAAATACCCATGCCATAGAAAAATTGTGTTCAACTGGATTTTACAAGATTGAACTTTCTGATAAATTATAACAAGATGTCTGTTGAGTTTACTCTTTTCCTTATACATTGCTCTAAACTTGTCCATGTGGAATTTCATCTTTTTCATAGAAGTTTGTTGATTAAATCTTTCCTTCTTAAATTGTTCTTTGGCATTTTTAGATATTTTAGATCACATTATTTCAACAGTGTATTTTTGCAATTTTTCAGCATATTATATTTTTGTAAGTAATTAATTACTATTGTAAAGATAAAAGTCTTTACTATATTAGGCTTTCAAGCACTTTCTTACTGTGAGGAAGAACAGTAAGTCATGAGATGGGACTAATAGTGGGACTAAATTTAGTGGGACTAAATTTTACAAAATTGTGGGTTATTTCCAACACCATTTCACTTTAATGACAAAACATCCTGTGTTTCATATCTTTGAAGATAAAACAGCCTTGGTTCTTCCTAGTCTCACAGGAGTGTTAGATAATTTGGTCAATAGATGCAAAAAGACCCAGATCTAGCAACATAAGTGTAATTGGAAAAAAAATAATCCTAAGTTGTCCTTTTCGAACTTATGCATTTATCTTCTTAAAAAAATTATTATTTTAAACCAATTACTAAACTATGCTGGAATTTAAATATTTACCATATATCTGTTTAAATTCCAGACATATACAGACTAGCTTAAATTTTACTTTAAGAGTTTATTTGGCTACATTATTTATAATCACCTCTTCTGACTTTAGTCAAATTATCTAGCACCAAAGTGAAATTCAATCATTTTGTTGTGACTTTTGACTTTCTAAAAGTACAGAGTGTGTGTGGGTCCAGAAGAGTTCATTCAATTTAAATCAGCTATATATCTTTGGAAATATATCTTGGTGCTACCTGCATCTTTTGTAAAATAATGATTTCTGTAGTTCCTCACTCCATCATTAATTCATTAATAATTCTCTAAATGAAGCATGGATAGAAGACTATCACTGTTTTATTCTACATGTATTCACAACTCACGAAAGAAGTTTTTTGATTCCAGGGATTTGCTATACAGTACATGATTCATCTTTTCTGAGCTCTGAGAGGATCTAACCTCTATTACTTTCCACAGATTCATTATCACAAAAATCTCTCCAACATGTATTGTACTAAGACTGATGAAAAGAAGCCCCATAGTTTGTTTGTAATACGCCTTTAGCCTTTCCTACATCACTTCCATGCTTGCAATTGTATACTCTTTAAAAACTAAGTTTTAGAGATGCTTTGTCTCCTCTAGTTTTATTTTGTAGGTTGGGTTTATTACATTTTCATTTCTTATGAACAACTGGATGGAAAATAATTTTAACACTCACTACATGGATATTTTCTGTATGACTTCTTTTACTGTACTAAGCTTGTCATCCCTGGTTCAGTTACAATAAGTTTAAAATGTCTGCATGAAAGACAAAAGCATTTTTGTTTCCCATGTTCACTTTTACTACTCATTTTAAAATATCCTTTCTTCTGTCACATAGCATTTTAGGTTCTATTCATTTTCTAAACATCCTGGAATAAATTCCTGAACTACTGAGTCTTACATCCATACCACCTTAACTAATTTATTAGCTATATCAAAACAGAAATCAAGAGGTTTCTCTAAATCTTTTTCTGTCTGGAAAATATTTGTTATCATGACTTTACCTACTCTTCACATATAATAAAACATATTATTTTTAATACAGTTGATGGTAAAATATAAATATTCTTCTTTTGGTCACCTTCTATAATGTAGACACACTCTCTGTCTGGAGGATATTTGTTGGGGTAATTTGGAGAAGTGAAGATGCCTCCTTCTGCATATTTTGTCCAAGTTCCACACTGCACTGGTCTCTGTCCTTCGGAAACACTTTGCTTTTCTGTGAAATGATGACATTAAGCATTATATAATTAGCCCAAAAATTATCATTTACACATGACACTTAGAACTCTAACAGGATAAATACAACAGCCCCTTTTCTGTCAGTCACCTCAAACTTTTATCTCTTGAGACTGAGTATGATAATTGATCTAGGGGAAAAGAAGGCTGTTTTTTAGGGGTACAAACATATAATTCTTACTCAAAATATGGTTTTCAAAGTAGAGGAGAGGTTTGAGTGTCCAGGGGAAAATAAATTTGCATTGCTTTTAAAATAATAACCGTCTAAGGAAAGCACGTGCTTGAGAATTGGAAGGCATGAATTTCCCACTCATACCTCTCAAAAAGCTCAAGCATGTGCTCTATCAGCAATCTTCATGCCATAATACAGGAATACATCAGCCACAAAATTGAGGAAATAACCCAGAGAATTATGATCATATATAGAAGTTGTTTTAAATCTGCAGCATATTTAGTCTATATTCACTGGACAGAGGTAGACAGGGGGATTCCTGGAATGTGGTTCATAGATTATTTTTATCTCACTGTTTGCTGTAAAATTAATAAATAGCTCTGAGGCCAGAAATCACGGCCCAGAACTCTCCTCTGTCTCAGTGCATCCTCAGAGAGCAAGAGTCTTGTCTGCTTTCTTCCTAGCCCTGAATCTCCTGCATTTCTTTCTGGTTTGGGCCAGCTCAAGCTGAAGAAGATCAGGGATCCCTTCCTAAGCATCTTGCTTTGACAAGTAGGCTAAAATGAGATGGATTCTTCAGAAGGAAATATATCTGGGCTGCTATTAAAGGCAAGGATAGTAGGTTCTAGACAGATGTTGCTCTGAATGAGGTTTTCAACAATCAGAGAGCTGTCCCATATAACTTAAGTCCCCAGTGTGTAGAGTAAAGGTGTTTGAGGCTCCCTCTTAGGATCAATGGATGAAAACAAGCACTTTCCAAGGATGGTAACAACCATCTGAGATCTGACTTATACTATGTTTTTCCTTATATACTATGTATTTTCTTTACATTTCTTTTTCACCCTGGTCCATATCCAGGCAGAGTATGACATGGAGCCTAATTTCCTGCAATAAACTCCAGCCTGCAGGGACTGTGCACTCAGACACAGGTTCAGACACACACTGTGCTTAGCACATTCCCTGCTAGGCTCTCCTCACACTGAGCATCCAAGCCTCTAAAGAATCTCTTTCACTACTCCCCCTGCACAAGTGCACTCATGATACCAAATTTCAGATTTTTAATTAATTATACTTCAGCAAGAAAAAAGGTTTTAAGTGTAGGTAGCTGAGTGCCCAAACTGGACTTCCCAATTTGAAAGTAGGAGTATTTTATAGTCCTTAGTTAGAGTCAAGCTGAGCCTGATGAGCACCCCTGGATTTTTTGTGTGTATACAGTCATGTGAATACTCCAAACAAATGGACAAAGGGTAGACACTGGAAGTCAATGAGCTGCTAAAAATTTCAAAAACTAAACTAAAAACTCAAATCCATATTTTGGTCTCTAATAAATTTTCTAACAAAAATGTTTGATGTTTACATACCTGTTCCTTTTTTGGTTGCCCCAGAAAAATGTAGGATGATTAGACTTGCTACAACTGAAAGAGAAATATTCATTAAATATCACAGAGTGATAGTTTCTGCAGTAAAATGACTTGCACTCATATATCTCACAAGTATACAAATGAAATAGCATTGCTGTAAAGAAAAAGTTTCATTTTACTTGCATCTTTTAATTGCACATATTGTACAAGCAAGTTTCTTCATGGCCTGTTCTTTTAAGTACTTATCTTTGCAAATGTAGGCAAATAAAGAGGAAATCTTTTGAGTTTAAAACAAAACCCACAGGCACTGATGTTCTCATCCTTTTTTTGAGAAAAAACATTTTTACCAAAACCTATTTATATAATAATAGTTCATGTCAGTAGTAGAAAAGTGACTGCTTTTAACAGAGGAGACAAAATTTCAGTGCCACTGTATGTACTAATGTCTCTCACTATGGCATAATAAAATTTGAAAATGAGTACTGGGAGTAGGAAAGAAGTGAGAGGTTGGGTTCTTCACATCCATCAAAGCATTTGCAAATCTCTAGTGAAGTAAATTATTGTGTGTGCTTAACAATCTCATTAATCTATTTTGACTTGTCGAGAGGGTGTTGCTTCTTTGCTGCAGTGAATCTGCAGCCCACTTTGCAAACAGGTATCTGCTGACTCCAACTGTGATAGGACAACTGGGCCTCTTGGAAACAGATACAACCTTTCTGAAATGGACTTTGACCTGGAGATAATGACTGGGTTTCTGGGAATTTCCAAATGTAATTGCTTGACTAGAAAAGGCTAAGAGGCAAACACTTAGTAGAGTCATAATGAGACTAATTTGGCAGATCAAAGTCACTAGCTAGCTACCTGATGAAGAAATCACACACTGCTTTTCTTGCCATCATTCATATCTTCTTTGGCTCTCAGAGAAAGTGGAATAGCAAGTGCAGAAGAGAACAGATCCATCAGTTCTTGGAGTGCTTAGGGCTTTGCCCCAGCTAGTCTGGCATCAGGCCCAATCACAGTGCCCAGGGTGCACTGACCTTAAGGTGGAAATGAAGCTGCATGCTTATTCAGAGCATTTTGGATCAGTCAGCTACCATTCTGTTGATGACTATGACGAGGAACGGATCAATTAATAAAATTACATACTTTCTTCTTATTTTCCCTAAGAGACACTAAAAGTCACCATTGGCTAGTAGCTATGATCCTTTACAAGATGGTGCTTTCAACATTTTCACCATTTTTATCACAATTTATGTGTAATTTTCACTCCAAAGGAAGCCATTCTCCATATTTCCAGCATTCTGATGGCATTGAGATCCTTATTTCTATGTCTTTGATCTTTCCCATGTGACAGAGTGTTTGAGGCATGGATGATGGCTGCCCTATTAAGCAGGGTAAGATTGAAATTCTGGGAAAATGAAGGCTTGGCAACAAATTCACTATTTCTTGTTCAGGCTCACAGCCTCTAGAGATGGATGTTGGCAGCACTGATAGTTAAAACTCTTGCGTGTCATGGGCATTCAGTGAGAACACTACACCTTCTGCTTGGATCTGAATGCTACCTAGCCATTCATGCCTTTACTCTCCTCAGGGATGAATTCTGGAAATACAGGCTGCTGGGACTCTGCCTGCCAACTCTGTCAAAATCCAAAGGCAAGGCAGGAGTCACCCCTTTACTGAGTTGCTCATTTCCTTTAGCTGCGTTTCATGCAGTGATCATAATGCATCTATGCCTGTAATCTTCCGCAGCCTACACCTAATTTCTCAATAGTGTAAAATGGATTGGTGCTCAAATGTGGAATCAGCTGCTGGTGTTCTGTCTGCCCATAAATTTGTGGAAGCTAGAATAGAACGCACGATAACCAAACAAACTCCATGTGACAAGTGTTTCTTTTAGGCAATTAATAACAAAACCAATGCATATCTGATTCATTTTAAGCATCTTTATCTATTAGGTGTGCCCTCATTTTCTATACAGAAAAAAAGGGAAGTTCAGAGAAGTAAAGAGAGTTGGTCCAAGCCACAGATATGTTATTACCAAGATGACAAAAGCCCCACAGGTCTTTTCAGTTCCAGCTGTAACTGCTAGAAAAGAGGTTTCCAAACCACAGAGCCGTTTTCATAAAGCATAGAGCTTTACTTAAATGTCATTATATCAGTATTTGTTAGTAATAAGTAGTCAAAATAATCTTGATAATAAAGTCTAATAGACAAGCAGAGACTTAGAAACTAAGTGTTTGAGGGTTTTGGTTTTATTCTAGACACATAATACCTAACATTTGGATAGATGAAGTGAAACACTTCTCCCATGTTAAAAAAAAAAAAAAAAAAAAAAAAAAAAAAAAAAAGGCTCTTGCTTTAGTGTTATTAACAACAGCACCAAAATACGCAAGTTGCCAGAAAGTAATTAAAATTGTGGTCTTCTTGGGAAAAGCCAACACAAATACATATTATTCAAGTAGACAAGGCAGACCATTTTATTCTATGATCCCACTGCACAAACGCACCCCTGATACCCAATTTGAGGTTTGAATTTCTCATGCCTTTTTCTTTCTCAAGCCACAGAAAAATAACAGTGCTTTTCAGAGAGGGGGGGGAATAAAACAAGAGCCCAAAGGGACCAACCTTCACTTGCTGAAAACTGTCACTTGGGAGGTGTTGGCAGCATAGCAACATTATTGTCATTATCTCGGTTTGGGAATTATTTTAAAGAAGTTTCCACAAAATTTCTTGTTGCATTCTCACTGTCTGCCTCCTCCCCCTTTCCCTCCTAATCACGGGTGTAATTATAATCGTGCTTTCTAGTGCCACTCTGATTACGCATCTTTCCATCTTTTTTGGATCGGTGCATTCTTTTTTCATTACAAGCTGTACATTAAGTGATTTATCTCTTGGCCAGGCTTTTAGGAGGCTGTGATTTGGCACAGACGTGGCTTAGCCTGGCGAAGAGTTGTTGGAGAAGCAATACCTGGTCATAGCGCTATTGTACAGGTGTGGGCGCGCAGAGAAGTGCTGGGAGGAACTGGGGCCACTCAAACCAGAACAGCGGACCCTCCGCAAAACGCAGGCGGGAGAGGGAGTCCCACCTCGCACCTTGAGGCCCCTAAGGTCTTGGAAGAGCGGGTGATATATTTCGGTGCCTCCTTGCTAATCCTGGTGGATTTCAGCCGAGAGCACCGCCCCCGCCCCGCGGCTCTCCGGGATCCGTGCCCGGTGCGGCCGCCCCGCGCCCCCTCACCCTCGGCACCGCTCCGGGCCCCAGCGGGGGCAGCTCGCTCCCTCCGCTCTCTCCCGGCGCGGCCAAAGCCGCCGGAGCTGCCGCGGTGCCCAGGTGAAAGCTCCAGCCCCGGAGCGTGCCCCGCCGCCCGCCCCACGGCGCTGGCAGACACCGGCTCCCCTCCGGAGCTCCGCAGCGCTGTGCGGGAGAGGATGCGGTGTGGGTGTGGGGGAGTTGCCCCCCGGCCCAGGGAGCCTGGGCGTCCCGTTAGCCACGCCGGTGCGGAGGCAGCGGAGGGCAGGAGCCCGTGCGCGGCGGCGGAGCTCGGTCGGGGGTGGGAAGGGGGAGATTGATACTCACTGTGAAAGAAGCTGCGCCCATGGGTCATGTCTGTTCCTTACACAAGGGGCTTCGGTCTCCACTAATTCCATTTAGATACGGGAGGACTTCCAGTGGCGGGGAGAGGATGGAAGTAGGAAAAGAAGAAGAAGAAGAAAAAAAAAAAGAAAAAAAAAAAAAAAAGCCCACACACACACAGCAGAGCCGAGCAGCCTTTCCTCTCCCTCGCTCTCCCTCGCCGCCTTCAAATGATCACCGCCGGCTCAATCCCATCACAGCCGAGCGATCACCAGCACCGCCACGAGCGGTGCATCGCGGCGGCGGCGGCGGCGGGTAAGGCGGCGGCGGCGGCCCGCGCATCCAGGTGCCGGCGGGCGGCGGCGGAGCGAGCCGAGCCCCTAGTCACCAGTTTCATACAGAACCAAAAGCAGATCGAAGCATTTCCTGCAGGACTCCGAGCCCAGCGACTTCCAGCCCTTCGGCTTCTTTTGATGCATTGAAGAAGGGATTAATGGGTCCGTCATCAGCTCCCTGTGCTTGCTCCTCTGAAGGGGTGGGGGCGGGCGGGAGGGAACCCAAAGAGGAGGGGTGGGGTAGAGAAAGATTTACCAAATAGGGGATTTAGTCATATTTGTGTGCAATGAGAACCTTATTAGAGAAGAAATCCTTTAAAACAGAAAAAATCCATTTTTGCAAAACCTTCTCCCTGCGCATAACACAGTATCAAGTGGTAGCAGCGGCAGGAGGCTGAAAATACATTGCACGGTCTGAAATCCCCTTGAGAATGGACGGAGCGAGAAAGAGATGGATGAGGACAGAGAGATGCCCCCTCACTTCTCCAGTCCAGGGCGAGAAGCAGAAGAAAACCGTGGAGACTCTTCCATTCATTCAGTGGAGGGGAAGGGGAAGGGAAAGAGGAGGGGAAGGACGGAGGGCGGCAGCGGTGGGGAAGGAATGATTTCAAAACTGGGAAAGGAAGGGTAAGAGGAGAGGGATGGCTTCCCCTCTCCTAATCAGTTCATGGATCAGACAGAATGCTCATGAGTTCCTCCTTGACCTGCACCTGCCAAAGGGAAATTGAAAAGATTTTCCGCCTTGAGAGACGACTTCTTCCTCTACACACCCACACCCATGCACGCACAAAGACACGCACACACACGCACTAAAGGGAGCAATAAAAGTTTATCTGCTAATCCTCCGGCCGCAGATACAATGATTACCTCTCCCAATCAGCCCAGAGACGACTGCAAAATCTCTCCCTTTCTCTCCCGCCCTCCCCCCGCGTCTAGGACTTATCTTCCACCCGAGCTACAACCCATCCCAAACACCCATCCCTTGGACAAGATTGCGGAGGGCTAGTGGTCAGGGCGGGAGGGACGGGGGATGAATCTAGTAGAGAAAACATATTGATAATAAGAGTATTGAGAGGGCCTGAAATGGTCTCAATGGCTAACAAGAGGGCAGGAAGAAGGGATGAGCAGAAGGGGCTGTGTCCCCAGCCCTGCAGAGCCGCGACACCTCCGACTCCCGCAGCGCCGCGGCCCCGGCGCTCCCGGTCGGGGAGAGGGGAGGGCGCCAGGAAAGGACAGGGAGCGAAGCGCACGGCTGGGGCGGCGGGGAGGGACGCGGAGAAAGGAAGATTTGTGTCACAGGAGTGCAGGGGGAACAGGATGGGATCCCCCGGCTCCTCTGCACCGCTGTTGCGGCGGCCGGGCTGCGGGAAAGCCTCCGACCCCCGCGGGATGGGAGCAGAGCCGGGATACCCGGGATTCCCGCAGCCCTTGCCCGGGCTCCCCGCGCCGCAGCAGCATCTCGGAGGCGGGGTCGGCGCCGCTCCTCCCTGCCCGCACCTGCTGCTCACGCCGTTTGCAACAAGAAAAGTGTGTCTGGAAGCGCGGCCGGGGCAGGGGAGAGGAGGGGGGTGCTGGGAAGGAGGCTGTAAGTCAACTAAAAATGAAATGCAGCCCGGCATCCTGCTTGGCGCGGGTGCGGAGAGCGCGGGGGGGCGAGCGCAGGTCGGAGGGAGGCGCTGGCTGCGTGCCCGCGGGGCCGGACGGGTCTGTCCCGCATCCCGGACGGGTCTGTCCCGCATCCCGGGCGAGTCTGTCCCGCATCCCGGGCGAGTCTGTCCCTCATCCCGGGCGAGTCTGTCCCGCATCCTGGACGGGTCTGTCCCGCATCCCGGGCGAGTCTGTCCCGCATCCCGGGCGAGTCTGTCCCGCATCCCGGGCGAGTCTGTCCCTCATCCCGGGCGAGTCTGTCCCGCATCCTGGACGGGTCTGTCCCGCATCCCGAGCTCTGCCGGCGGGCTGGGGGCTGCGTTAGCCTAGGCGGGAGGCACATTGTCTTCAGGGAACCTTTTAATGAGGTGGGTACCCTTGCTGCCTTTGGGACAGCACTGAGCAGCACAGCAGCTATTCTGGAAGCTGCATGATGAGGAAGCCTGGATATTTATTTATGATTTATTTATTTATTTGTTTGTTTTTCTCAGTAAAAAGCCATGTTTTAATAAAAAACCCTAGCGGGTTTTTTTTCAGCATGTGGATGGTCTGCCCCATACTCTGGAATGAAGACTGCATCTCTTATCAATGCTTAGGATTGCAGGCAGTCAGCAATAACAGCGTGCACATTAGGGTAAGGCAGAGGTGATCTTGGCTAGCAGGATTCACCCACTCAACCTGACTGAGCTCTTAAAAATCCTGCAGGGTGAGCAGGGCGCAGGGTTTTGCTACAGGGCTGTGAGTAAGCTCCTTATAATAAGGAATATGGAAGATGTAAGACTTTGTGAAGGCATTCACGTGTTTTGTGTAATCCGTCTTGCCATTAGCAACATCAAGTTTGCAGCTGTTAATCTCAATAAACTGTCCTACTCTGCTTTCTAACCCTCTCAGCACTTTCTCTGACCTTCCTTATTCTCATCCACAATGAGTTACAGAACTTTATTTGTAGAGTAATTGAAAGACAGCTGATTTATCCATAGGATAAACTTCTATACAGATGTGCAGTCTATCTTAGGGAACAGTAGAGTAACAGAAAAAGGGTTGTGTTGAAAATAGTCATACAAATGTTTATAGACAGTCAGATGTTTCTTCTGCAGGATGATGCAGACATCCATATGGCTAAGTTTCAAGTTATAGTTACTTAAAAAAAAGGTAATAGAACAAGTAGGCACAAAACAGCTGATTTTGCTGTTCTGGGAAATGTGCTGTGTCACATAATACAACAGCGAGCTTCACATTTTGCCTTTTCTGAAATAGGATGTTTCCAGTTTTAAAATTCCTAGATCTTTCATTGTCACTCATAATTTTAAGTACACCATTGCAATGGTATGGAGAAACAGAAAGTAGTACATACCAAGTGTGTTTATGCCAAAATGTAATCAGTAACCATCATTATGGAGGGAGACATCCACAAAATAAATGAGGCATGACCACAATGGCCACTGAGTGTTCTCATTAGCAATGAGACCTTAAGGAGATATCTCAGGATCTACACCATTGAATGCTAAAAGCTTATGCAAGTGTTTATAAGCAAGTACCCAGGGCTTGCAATTTAGAGACTGTTCAAAATTGCTTTCTGCCTCAGTAGATATCACTTCTGTAGAGAGTTTGAAATTTTGAACTTCATGCAACTACTGAAATGTTCACCACCATCTTTTTTGGCTGTATGTCTCATTTTGTCGCAAAATCTCTTTATGTGAGTTTTGGTAAATGCTCCTTCTAGTAAACTAGCAGCTCTCATGCTCTTAGGTGGGCACATCTTCCATTACCCTGGAATTCTATAGCTAAATTTTTATAAACTTAGTGTGTATTTCTACACCCCTAACTAGACAATTGCCAGAACCTTAAACTTCTACTAGGCAGTAAATTTAAAAAGGAAGAAAAGGACTGACATTTAATAAAACATGAAATGTTTTGAAAAAATGGGAAAACCTAACAACCATAAATGATTGTGTCAAATGGCATCTTAGTAGTGTTAGGAAGTCTTTGGATTTACTTGGACTATCGATTTTTAAATGAGTTTAAGGGTTTTTTTAGATTTTTCTTAGAGTAACAACATTGGCTTATTTTATTATATGGAATGACAACTACACTTTTAGATTAGAAATGTACTTTTATTAGTTCTATATTGGTTGTCAGCTGAATCTTGTTTTTAAAAATAAGCAAGAAAACCCAACACAATTATGTTCCTTGATTCAGTACATACAATGCTATTCTTTGTAGTTTTAAACCATCCATTACATTACAATCTCTTTATATGGAGCATTTTGTCGGCCTCTCTCTTTCACATTCACAGCTGAATTTTTCCATTGATTTTTAGAGCAATATGTTTGAACCCAGAATATTTTATTCAGCAAGACATGAAGCACTTCCTTCCTGTTGTCTAACATCTTTGGGCAAACCTAAGACACTGATCAGCTTGAGCATGGTCGGTTTGGCAGAAAGGACATCACTCATTTATAGACCAGTTTAAGCACTGTGAAACAGTTCCAAATTGAGATTACAAGATGAAAAAAGATAAATAAGCATGAAAATATCTAACAGTTTTGTTCAAAACAGTAGTGTACAATCTCTTGTTGAGATCTATAGGAAGCACTGGACAGTTTTCTTCAATAGATAGAAGAAAAAGCTTTTGCCTCTGAATTGCATTATGCTGGTGTTTCAATGTCAGGAAAAGAAAATAAAAATTCTGCTTTGCTGTATCCCTCTTCTGTGCTTAGCCTATATATTTGTATGTCAAAAGCAAAAGTCCTGGGCAACTGGCTGTAAGTGACCCTGTCCAGGAAAAGACAATCTCCAAAAGTATCTTCCCACTTCAAACACTCTGTGATGCTTTGAGTCTGTAAACAGTGGGTGACAATGGATCATAAAGTGGGGGAAGGGTTTCAGTGAGAAAAAGAAACTCCTTAACATTCAGCGCAGACTTGGCTTGCTTTCAGTTTAGTGTGTAAGAAGATAATATATCTCAATTATTTTCTCCTTGAACCAGAGGAGATTATTCAGTCTCTGTTAAAATGGTAAGTTACTCACAATTTAAAATTCTCCAGCATGGAGGAACCTTAGGTAAATTACTCCATACCTTTCTCAATTAAATTCTTTCTTGTGAAAACAAAATCTGTCCAGCATTTGTCCATCCTTTCTTGGCTGCTTTGAATAGTCTTGTCTTATCCCAACTCTGCCATTGACAACTGTTCTAACTATAGCCTATAAAAACTCAGTGATTTAATTCCTCTTTGTATAGATAAAACACTGAAAGGATTCAAAATTGCTACCAGTTTCTCCCACATTTTCAACCAAACATTCCTTGAACTGGAAGAAACAGCACAGTTATGAAATGGAGAAGGCACCGTCTTCCTTATTTATGGAAAACAGTCTATGCTTCTGAGTGTGGGAAGGAAGACATACAAGAGTAGTATTTCTCTTCTTTATGCCTTCTTTAAAAACATTTTGGATTCTATGCTGTCATGTGTAATCACAGATGCACTGTTTGACACAATTACTTTGTGAATGATTTTTTTTTTTTTTTGCTAGAATGTAGAAAATCCAAACTACAGGCTCAGTATAACACATACACAGTGTGACATTTGGAAACACTGAAATGAATCATCAAGCTGATCAGCACATCTACATTCATGGTTTAGTTCAGATAAAAAGTGTGGTTCTAAAATGAATCTCCCAATTGCCCTCACTTACTGCATTTTGGATTGCAAATTGGAGCAGACTCTGAGTGTGTGAACTGTTTTCCTTACAGATGAAACTGAGCTGAGAGATGTGTTCCTAGAGCAGTCTGTTTTCCAACTTCTAGAGGGCATGCAGCCCCACAGGAGCAGAGTAAAACTAGTGCTAAATAAATACAGGGACAGAGCAGGCATGGAGAGCTCAGTACCAACAATTTCACCTTCCAGACAGGCTCCTTTTGCCCTGAATTGCACATTAATATGGACTTATTCAGTATTGCTTTCAACAGTGCCAGTAGCTGAAACATGAAAAACTGAAATATATTCCATTCTTTTGTGATGAAACACTTACAGAGAGGCATAACATATACCTTCCTGTGTGATATCCGGATAATGGAACATTTTAGTCCCTTAAAATAACATCTTTCCTCTTATCCATTTTCTGGTCATTCACAGACTGTCTCTTGTGAGTGCAGGAGGACTTTGGGTCTGCACTCTTTGAACAAATGTGTTCCTGAATACAACATATTTAGAACATCTCTTCTGACACAGTTTTCTTGAAAATTAAAGTGCATTTCTGTTCTTTCAAACCAGTCTGGGGGATAACCCTTAAATATGAGAAGAAAGCAGTTTAAACAAGGAATGAAGAAAAATCTGACCCTTTTCAACTGCAATTTTTCATAATTAGTCTTGTATTTAATAAGTGCAACTTGGATTACATGACGCCACACAATTTCAATGGATAAAAGACTTCTCTTCTACAGGACGCTTTTATTTCTTCTTCTCTTTTATTCTTTTTTTCTTGTTTGATTAGTGTCACTCTGAAATGGAGTGAATCTAAAAGTAATTATTTGAGGTCATACAGGAATTGGCAAGGTTGCTTACTGTACTCAGTTTTCTTTCTTTATTTAGAACAGTGGTCTCCAAAACGGAGGGAAATTGTGGACTAGTAGAGTGTATAATACAACCTGTTAGTGTAGAAAGAACTTTTTTTTTTACACCATTAATAAACGAAATAAAACAAAACAAAACAAAACTATTTTTTAAAAAAAGTTTGTTAGCTCATCCTTAGCTCATCCTTCTTAATTTCTCTTTTTTGTATGTGGTTTATAAATACAATGAATTAGTACAGTAGTGAGTGTATGTATTTTTTAAATAAATAAATAAACATATATTGGGCCACATACTTAAAATCTCTTACTAACAAGGGTTTGCTACCAAAAGAGTTTGAAAACCACTAAAGTTCTGCCAGCTATCCCCTCTGAAGCAAATGGCATTGAATGCCAGCTATCCCCTCTGAAACAATGGAATCTGCTAGCTCAGATTCCACATTTAGGACAGAGATAAATTTGTCACTTAAATTAAAGCTTTCAAGAACCTTTAATTCTACCATTCCAAGAACAAGGGCAATTCAAAAGGTGGGGTTGTTTTGGTTTGTTTGGTTAGTTGTTTTGGTTTTTTTCATTCACATGTTGCTGATTTTGTTTATGAATTAAACACAGACATGCTCCTATCTGAAAGAGCTCAAGAAATTCCATACCTGTTATTGGCAAAACCTGGAAGAAAACTGTTGAACAGGAAGACACAAAAAATTTTCACTTCTGCAAGTCATCTAGTAAGAATTTTGTGATTACTACTCTAAAATAACTAACATCAAATAAAACCCCCTGAAAATAAGAAAAAGAACAAGAAAAAATGATAAATAATCAGTTTTCAAAGAAACAACTGTAATAGCACATGAAACTCATGGCAAATCTTCCCAAGATTGTATTCTGAATCATCTATCACAGGTTAAGAATTTGAAGATAGCAGTAGATGATAAATCATGGGAATTATGCATAATTTAAAATTAAAACCTGAAATGTCTGAAGTTAAAATTAGTTTAAAAATAGATAATTAGTTCCTTACAAAACTACTAGGATTACTACATAATAAAAAAAATACCCAAAAATTACTAGTTTTAATTAGCTGATTCATCTGCACTTTCTTCTGAGCCATTCTATTCCAGCTTTTACTGCACTCTTTTTTCCTATATCTCTATTTAGGGTAAATAAACACAAATACTCAGTGGGGATCCCACTTGAAAACTGTATTTAGAAATAATGTGACATGTATGTGGACTGTATGAATCTGTTCTTCATTGTAAGAATGAAGAAGAGTACTTAAGAGAAAGTATAATTCAGTTATATAGATGTTTAGATTTTTTCCTGAAATATTCTCTTTAGTACTGACAAAAGAAATTACCTCCTTGATAAGACAAAGCAGCACCATTCCTCCTACATAGTAGTGAGGAATCTTAGAAGGGTTAATTGGAAAGTTCAACTAATTCTTCTTTCATTAATGTTCCAGTGGAATGCTGTAATTAAATGTATTTTTCCAGGGAATTGTTAATAGGGCTCAATTTACCATTTAAGACAAATAGTCTTTTTTACAGTAGGGGGGCAGGGTGAGTCATATTTATTATTTAAGTGGAATACTTATAATATTTTGCCATGGAAAGAAGTGGATGAATCTTGCTGTCTTGCCAAACATTTCATTCTTGCAAGAGAGTAGCAGAGGTGGTGGCAAATCATATATTTGGACTTATGAAATTACTAATTACTGTAGACCTGGTTCAAAAAAAGCATTTATTTATAGTCTCTTGTGGGAAAGGAGTTTGAAAGCTGCATGCAAGTTTCTACCTTCCAAGTCAGCATCTTTGCTATATCCAGCACATGATTTATACACATTGTGCAAGCAGCAAAGCTACAAGTAAATAAATGATGGACTCCAAACTAGACTGAGATGAAGGCAGAGTGGGAAGAGTTATTTGGGAGCACTGAATTAGAAGGAAAAGCCTGGCTTGATCGGCAGTTGTAAATCAACAAAATTTCACTGAAGTTGCTGGATACACATTTGTCAGTCCAAGTGAAGTCTTATTTTAAAAGACTGGACTAACACATAATCTAGACATTTATTGCATTTTCCTTTTCTTAATCTTGAGATGGGGGACAAAGGGGAAGGTTGGCAGAAGATGCAAAGAGTACACATATAAGGCAAGTAAGCACAGTCTTAATGGAGATACTTGGATATTAATGGATAACACTGAAGAATTTTCTCAGGTAAAATTGATTGATTACAAATACTAGCAGACCTAAGAATCTCTGTACATGGGGTGTTTTTAGGGAACTGGCATCAAAATATTCTAAATTAGACAAAATTATTGCATTATGCTTTGGGGAAATATGTTAGTATGCATTAAAGTTGCATTTTTTACAAGAAGGCAACTCAAAATATGGAGTCCTTCTTTGACTATTATTTACATGAACAAGTTGTTACACATGAAAACTTTTCTGTTTCTAGTTTAAAATGCATGTCCTGTCATTTAAGTCCTGTAACACTTTTTCATAATTAACAAAAATGTGCTGAACCCAGTATTTTAACATCATAGCTCTTTTTAAAGTCATAGCTAGGACAAAATTTAGTATCATTAAGTCAATAATGCTAAAATTACTTTCAGTTTCCATCTTCTGAATTGCCTTTTATTCACAGTGTGCATATGCAAATTTTGACAGAGGTCTCCATCATTAAATGATTAGTATGATCTTGCACATGACAGTTTTTTAAATTAAAGTTCATCTTTCTCACTGCATTCTGCATCAGCCTACTAAACTGAATAGCCTCAAGTTTAGCTACTCTATTTTAAAACTGTCAAACATTATTAGCAGAGCAGAGAAGCAGTTCAAAAAGTAATTAATTCCAGGGCTTAGAGTAAACTGCTATTTTAATTAAAAGAACACTAAATACTACTGTCCTGATTCTTTGTACTTAGAACACGAAATAAAAAAGTCTAAATCACTTACATTTAATACATTTTAAATGCAAGCTGAAATACATGAAAGGCACATCTCCTGCTCCTGCTCCTTATAAGCTGACTCAAAAAAAAGTAGAAGATTATATGCCATATTTATTTGTTATGTTGTGCCATTTCTTTTATTGATTTTCTTCCAGTCTGTTCTGAGTAGGAATATCAACAGTTGCACCATAATTGCACAGTGTAGGATGCCAGACCTCAGCAGTGCAGCTGTGACTATTGCCACCTATAAGCCCACAGAAGATGTGAGGTCCAAAACGCAGAAGATATGAGGTTCTCTTTTGAAGCTATGAAGTGCTTTCCATACTTTGCAGATTTACAATTTCCATCTTGTGCAGACCTTAAATTATACACAAGGAAGGCACTTCACATGTGAAGAAGCGCTGTTCAGAGCACTAGAACAGGCTGCACAGAGGTGGTGAGGTCTCCTCCTCTGGAGATATTCAAATCCCTCCTGGACGTGATCCTGCAATGTGCTGCAGGTGAACCTGCTTTAGCAGTGGGGTTAGATGACCTTCAGAGGTCCCTTCCACCCCTCATAATTCTATGATTCTGTGAAACAAGACTTTTAGGCAGTTTGGTATTTAGTACAACTTTACAGTCTCACATCTTTGGTGGGTCTGGTTCTAAACTAGCGCTGATTCCTTCACAGCCTGACAGAAATCTGCATCAGGATCATCATCACCATGGCCTGAAGAAGCTTGAGCTACAAGGCACCCAGGGTTGATTTTCTGGAAGAGTTCCACATGAGTGCTGTCTGTACCGCATGGTGGTGCCTGCACGGCCTGGGGCTAGCTCAGGTGTCCATGTACAGATGTTTGCACAACACAGTTCTGCCTCACTGCTCCTGTCTGTGATGCTTATCTCACCTCAGAGCTGAACTGCAGTGATGCAATACATGTTCCCACAATGACTTGTGGAGAAAATTCCAGCTTGTGCAAGATGACCGACAAAGACTATGTTTGTCCTTCCCTCTCCACAATACTTGACTTTTTCTATAATGTCTTAATCAGTTGCTACTTTATGGCCAGGAACCCAGGGAAACTAAAAGGTCAATTCAAATTTTGGTAAGGAAGACACAGACAACAAGCTTAATCATCTAGTTAAAAACAAAACAAAACAAAACAAAACAAAAAAGCAAAACAAACAAAAATAAATCTCCACGAAACAAAACAGAAAAAACCTACCCAAAACAAAACCTTTATCACAGATTATCACAAAAATTTTATCACAGATTATATGTCTAACCTGCAAGAACATCTTGCAAAATTTAAGTAACTGATGCAAAATTTTTTCATTACTGTGAAGGAAATGACAGAAAAATATTCCCCTTTCTTCCCAGCTACATGGTTCAGCACTTTGACCTTACCTTCTCTTAAACTTTTAAAGATTTGGACAGAAAAGCTGGATCTGAAACCTGTGAAATTCTGATTCAAGGGTTTTTGGTTTTTCTTCTCCTGATTTAGACTACAGATTTAAATTAGAGGTGCTGCATTCTAAATAACTATCAAGAATCTAACCATGGGGTTTTGTATTATATATTTAAATTTCCTGGAAAATCTAGTGTTGGACATCAGAATTCTTTTGGTATTCTGGACACTTGAGCCACTGTTCTTTGCTGCCTCCAGACAAAATTTCATGTCAGTTTAATTTTTTTGTTCATTTGTTTGTTTGTTTGTTTGTTTTTTGTTGTTGTTGTTTTTGTTGGTGGTGTTGTTGTGTTTTTTCTTCTGGCAGAAAATTTAATCTGAATTATCATGGTGTTATATGAGACAATCTTTTTTCATTTGCACTATGGCCCTATGGCACATTAATATTGGTCCAGTATTACCAATATGAGAAAAAATCCTGGAAGGAGTATCAAGTATTAAGGCTTATCTCAAATGTTTTAGAATTTTTGGTTTTAAGGTCTATTCTCAGTTTCTTATACTTTTATAAGCTTTATCCACCTGTGTAAGCTTTTTTTCTGTCAAGTTTCTGGTTCTGTCTTTATACTTTGTAAAAATGTCAAGAATGGTTGAATCATATAATGAAATAAAATTCTTCTAATTAATTCTTTATCTGAAATGTTTTAGAGACCTTTCTTTGCATAGAAGAATATGAATTTATTTAAATTTTTAATATTTCATGCAAATAATTACAGTAGTAAAACTCTATACAAATTTGACCAAATTGAAAACACAAAAGGGCTCTCTTCTAGCCAAAAAAAAGAAAGAGGAAAAAAGTTAGATATGAAAGGACTAACAAATAACTGAAAGTAGGATTCTTCTAGATGGTGCTATTGCTTTGCTCTTGTGTGAAAAAATCTTTTTAGAAGAAAATAGATTTTGATAAATTAATTAAGATCTAAATTATTGTTATACAAATGAGAGATATTATCAGGATATAAAATAATCTCACACATAGCATACCTAACTTTTAAGTGTATGTTATATTTATGTTTTCAAGTATTTTACAAGGTAATTTTCAATTTCATATATATTGTCATATCTAAATTACCCTGCATCAATTAACACTGTCACTTGATTTTATCTTTAACATTTATACAAAATGAGGATTTACCCACAGAAAATGACCATTTTTTCTGCTGGCAGTACTAAAAGGCTTGAAAGACTCATAAAACCCCCTGGGATTTGCAAGCACATACTACTAATCAGATGACCTGCCCACCAGTCCAAATTGAGAGTGGTCAAATAGGAAAAGATTTTTATTACAGAAATGTTCTTTATGGAGGTATTTACTTTTATTAATATTTGTAGCATATTGCTCAATTCCTAAATATCAGAATGTGTTTCCCCTCTGTTCAGGTGCCTAATTTCTTTATATGGATTTAAGAATGAAGACTTCAATGAAAATAAATTGAGGGATTCAGCAGTATAAGTGTTCAGAAAAGCTGTTGTTCAAAATCACTTACCTGGCAAAAGTCCCAGGAAGACAGCATTGGTGTCATCTATTCAAAACATTATATTGCTCCTTTACTGCATCTCAAAGCTTTTATTGTATTTATTTTCAAATCTTCATGGAATCATAGGGAAATAAAAATGAAAGAGCCTTTAAGAGGTCACTGAGTTCTCTGGCACAAGGCTCGATGAGCTATATATTTGTCATTCCTGATACATGTTTATGTAGCCTGCCCTTAAAATCTCCACTGAAGGAGGCAACAAAATCTCAATGGGAAGTTTCTTTCCATGCTTCAGTAACCCTGTTTTTGCTAATATTTGACTGAATCTTTCTGGATGCAAATCCACCATATACTGTCAAAATGACACAGGTCAGCTGGGCATGTTTAAGCAACAAGAGACTCCAGGTTCACATTACTCAGGGTGTAGTGATGCTGATCAGTTGAAGCTTACTTCTCCATTAAGGGAACTGGATTTTGCACTTTAACATTATGATCAGTCTAGTATTTGGCTCTGAGATCACGAAAAACAGAGTACAAAAACAGAGATATCCCCAAACATCAACTGCAGGTTTAAACTCAAGAGTTGTTCCCTCTAAATCACCTGCAGAGGAACAGTTTGTCAAACTGCTGCCTCTGCAAGCTTCTGTGTGGGATGCTCTAAGTGATTTATCAGTGGTCTATGAAAAATATTTTAGTTTTAGCTAAGTTACACCATTAATGCTGTTTGCAGATGGGATATTACAGGTGATACAATTTCTGAGATGATTTAGAAGTTAATTTAAGAATCATCTAAGTCATAGAGTGCTGGTGGGTTTTTTTGTTTGCTTTTTTTTTTTTTTTTTGGTGGTTTGGGTTTTTTTTTTCCCACACTATATCTGTATTCTGCTCTTAAATGCTCTTGGAAATATATTTTAAAACATTAACCTAAATTCATCCCTACCTTGTCTCTACCCTTGCAAAATAAATTATTTCAATTTTAAAAGTCCTACTGAAGAGGTTTAATTTCCACAGTAGGTCTGAATGAAATCATAATCTCACTCATTTCATTTAATGAAATGCTGCATTTCCCAAAATAAGCCACCACGAGTCACATTCACATTCTGAGTTACAAGATGAAAATTTTAATAGGATTAATATTGGATTTCATACTGCTTTCAAAATCTGAAATACATGATGTAGAGGAAAAGGGAATATGTTAATTCAGTTTTCATTGCTTCATAGTTTAATGAAAACCTGAAAAATCAGATATATAAGGCAGATACAGACAATAAATAGAATACGTGAGAACACTAAAGTTTTATCAGAAAAAGAAGACGAATCCCATTTATTGGTTTTGCTTACAAAGGAGATGAATATTTTTTTCTCTCTGGAACTGTTTTTTATGGGTGAGTTCAAAGTACTGCTTAAACTGGAGTTGGTTTTAGGAGAATAAATTGTGACTGTAGCAATTCCAGCTTGTGAAAGAAAGCTGGATAATGATCTGGACAACTATAGATCACCACTATTATCCACAGTGGACAAATGGTAGAAACAAGAGGATAAATACTGGTGCAAAGAATCAACACAGCTTTTGTAGAGAAAAACCATGTCTGACACATCCACAAGAGTTCTCCAAGACAGCAATAAATGAGAAAATAAAAGGCAATTTGGTTAATAAAGTGTTCTTGGCTTTTCAGTACATTCTGAACTAAAGTTCCTAAATAAACTGTCAGAAATACAAGGGAAGATTCAGCCACGGTAATAAGGAAAACGTGGGAATTAATGGTCAGTTTTCACAACTACAGGGACTTGTCAGAGAGACCTTTTTGGTTATTCTCTGTTGTCAAATATGTTTACAAATAAATCTGAAAATTATTGGAGCAATGATGTGATACAGCTCTCTAAGAATACAAAATCAGGAAGAAGGGTCAAAGCTGAATGTGAAGTATAACAAAAGGACCTTATCATATTTGAATGAAGCATCAAAATAATGGAAGATAAAGTGGCAAATTAACTCAAATTAAATAATACAAGGTAATTAATTTTTTAAAAGTCAACCAGTCACATACTCATAATAAAAGATTCTGCTTTATTATGATGTGAAAGCGCTTCTAATATAGCTGCAGGTAGCTCTTTAAAATATCATATAGAATTTTCAGCAGTCAAAAAGGTAAAATAAATGTTAACCATTCGGGAATATAAAAAAGCAACAAATAAGAACTTGGTTAGAATGCATATTCTTCCATGCTGCCTGCATTCCTGTTCATCCCATTTAAAAAAAATAACTTTAAAAAAAATATGGATCAAAATACAAGAAGTGTGTTGAGAGAAATGGAATACCTTCTATAGATTTGGAGAGAGGCTACTGACAGAAGATGGAAGGCCCACAGAATTATTAGTGAAATGAAGTGGGTGAATTGGGAAATCTAGAGTACAATTCCTATTTCTTTTTTTTAGTAATGTGCTCTTGATGATTGTGAGGGACAAGACATTGAATGAGATGTTGATTTGATGCAATGCATAATAGTTTAAAATTTTCCTATTAGCATGCTTTTCATGTGCTGTTTAAAAAAAATAAAGAACACCAAAATATTATTTGGAATCTCTATAAAAAAACCTAAAGAGAAGGAAATTTTTATCTGGACCTGTTCATACTATATATCACTGGCCAAGTACTGCGCTTCCCTTGGGTGATCCTGGCTCTTTCAAAGCTGTTTGTCTGTCTGTTAAGTTAAACAAGCTCATACAAAAGACCCAAATGATTCTTTTTTCTTCTCTGTTCCCTCAACAAGCTCAAAAGGGCTTGAAGATCCTCAGATTCTTAAGCTCCAAGGGAGTCTTGACAAGCAATTTCCTACCTTGGTGACCAAAGAGCCCTTACAATGTTCAAGGCTCCCTGAGACTCTTCGGAGTCTCAAGGGCTCTTCGCCTTCTTGAGTCCCGAGGGCTCCTTGTCTTCCTGGAGTGAGCTCAAGAGTCTGGAGTTTTCAGGTTCTTCTTCCTCCAGAGTTAGCAGGAAGGCTTTTTCTTGGCCAAACACCCTTCCTGGGATTTCTGGAGTCCCTGTTTTGCCACTGAGTATCTTCAGAGTCTGGAAATCCTGACCTCCAGACTAACTGTCAATGCACCAGTAACATCCCACAGCCTGTGCTTGTTCTACAGTTTGAGTAAAAGCCTGCAGTGGGATACACAGCTTCAGTCCTTGAAATATACACTCTGTTATTTGTTCTGATTCATTTACATTCCCAGGGACAAAATCTCAGTTTAAATTTCATCAATATAGAGATCAAACTCAGTTCAACAACTCAGGTGCGCTACATACTGTTGTGAAGAACAAAGAGACCTTAGCCAACCAAACAGAACCCATAGAACCCAACAGATCAACATTCACTTAACAGAACTTTACAGAAAAGTTAGCAGATTGGATATAATAAAAGTTGTGCCTTGAGTAAAATCTTTTCTGCATTTCATAATTCTAAGTAAACTAGAGCTTGCTTTTTTTTTTTGTCTTTTTTTCATAATGTCACATTTAATAGCACATTTAAAGGAGAAAGAATGAAGCTCTCTTGCTTGGTATGACTCAATGTGTGAAAGGAAAGAAATGCAAATCATTCATAAGTTTTGCTGTTCCTTAGTCCTCAATGTACTCTGCATTTAAATGTATTTTGAATGCATTGAATGAATGCTATTCCCAAAATCTTGCTATAGCTACAACATACAATCCAATACTCTAAGCTATATGTAAGGAAAAAAAAAAAACCTGTTTAAATTCTTCATTTCCAAGTCCTCTCTCATCCTTAAGCACACTCAGAATTTCCTTTATTTTCCTAATTTAACATGGATCCATCACTGATTTTAATATTTTCCCCCATGTTTAATTACAGACTAACTCTATTCATCTTCATGGATTCATCTTATAATCAGGTTTAGGTTTGGAAACTGCAGTTCTGATTTTTTATGACTGACTAAATGAAGAGAGATTATAATGAAAATCAAAATAAAAGCATGATGAGGACATCAGCTCATAAGCTTATTCTATTATATGCCCTATAGATGTCATAGATGAAAGAGAGTGTTTGCTTCTTGATGAACTCAACATTTTTAAGAACTGCATTAATAAGATTTGACCATATTTTAGAATAAGCAGAAGTCTTTCTGAAGCATCTGTCACAACTTTGCTTTCATTCTCCTACAACACAAAAGAAAAACTCTCTTGAAAATCTATCATATCCATATAATATGCCCTTTTCAAAGTATAATATGGATGTGAACAATCTGATTTGAATGGCCAGGCTTGAAGAATTGTGTTACTTTCAAAAATAAAATAAACTTATTTAGAAAAGAATTTATGCCTCTGCATTGCAATTGCGTGTTAACAGCTACAAGAGTATAGTGAGATTTTTCAAAATTTATTAAATTGTGAATTTTTTACTTGAGTAATAGTAATGGCTAAATAAATAATGAATGATTAAAAATGTGATAGGATACTTTATAGAAAATAATTTTGACTGGCTTACACTCAGTGAAATTCCGAACAGCTATTAATGAACAACCAACTTGCTGTGTTAGAAACTATGAAGAATTTATCTTCTGCGTTCATGTAGCATTAAGCTATTTCAAAGACAACATAAGAAGAAAGTTATAACAAGGACGGACAGTCATTTACAACACATGTACACTAAACATATAAAAGTACAAGATGGTTTTAAGCTTTAAAATTTCAGAATCCTGACATGCATAAAAAAGATTCAAAATACATGTCTATACATGTGAGGATAAACAGACTTAAATAGCAGGCTACACACTTACCAAAATACAGCCAAGGTCAATTGACCCCATGAAGAAAATAATGTATTACACAAAGATGTGATGATGAACAAAGCACTTTGCAAAAATAAGTTCCCTGTATCTCAGTCTTTTCCCCATGGGTTCCCTTAAAAAGGTTAATGGGTGGGGAGAACAGAGAGGGACAGTGTGACATAAGAAAGTGTAGATGATCACTTTATGCAAGCTACAAAAACCTGTTCTTCTGGCCCTGAAGTGCTGAAAGGTGACTAATTAGTCTTCTCTGCTTTGGCACCTACCTTTGACTGTCCTTGTGGCAATGTGTGACAATTCATGTCTGCAATCTTTAGTAGCTTGAAAAAATGAGATGATCAGATATATTTAGGGTTTTGACTAGTGTTCATGTGGTCACAAGTGTGTCTTACATTGTCAGATAAATTAATATTACATTTCAAAATCAGCAGGGTATTCCATAATGTAAAAGTACTCTGTGCAAAAAATGCCTTTCTCTCTGCAAAATACCCTTGAACAGATACTCTACTATTTCCAGAGGATAGTCATAGCAAAAAGGGAATATAGCTCCTTCAGAAGGTAATGAAAAGTCAAACAAGATTTCATTTGGCATTTACACCTGCATACACTCATTTTGGGGGTTTTCAAATGGTGTCAAGTGCTGATGGCAGAGAATAATAAGACAATTCTGAAAATATGGAAAAATATCATGAAGGAAAACAGATATTCCTAAGGGTATGGTCACCTGTCTGGGGACATGAAAGCTTTGATAGTGATTTATTTTTGAGAGATTCACTACACAAGCTGTTCAAGTACCAGTTCATGGGTAAATGGCACTCAGAATATTGATAAAGGCAGCCTAGTAATAGTGACATGAATGATAAAGTGATATTAATAGCAGGTCCTTGGCCCTTTTCTTGTTGAAAGTTGAAAATAAGCAACCACTTGAATTTCTGGTGTCTTATGAACTACCAAGTGACTGCTGTAATCCTCTGTAAAGCTGACATAGATCCTTGCCTTAAGCTACAAGATCTGTAAATAGAACAGCAGAAGATAATAATCTGATTTTTATTACAATTTATTTTATTTTTTGATGGAAATAAAATAGAAACCTTTGTTCACTTTAAGTGTGTGCTTTTAAGAATAAAGTTTAGGATATTCACTTGGATGGTAAGATTCAAAACTGTTTTTTGTCTGCACTGAAAAAATCTCACTCAAAATACCTTATAACTTCAGGTCATGACCTTGAGCAATCAGCCTGTGATAATGTTTTCACCAACACAGGGAAACAATGCAATACAACAAAAATGTTCTGACATAAGATGAGGTCACAGTTACTTCTTTCTGAGCACATTTTTGTCTCAGTCTCCACTCTGATCTATTTTTATCAAACACTTTCAGAAGACCTCTAAAAGTTACAGCCAGACCTTTTTTCTTTCAAATGCATTAAAGAAAGTGTTCTTTGTCATATGGTTTAATATTCCATAGAGAAAAAATTCTGATCATATTTACTGTCAGCAGGGTGTTACATTTCCATTCATTTCAATTTTAGACAATCAGTACACTGAATTGCATAAGTACATAAATTAAACTTGTTATGATCCAAGAAACAGCTACCTAACCTACTTTACTCATATTCTCAAAACATTTTCTGAAACATTTATGATCATATGTGCTTATGACCAGAAAAATGTCTTACATGTGCAAATTATAGCGCAGCAAATCTGAACTCCAAAATTTCCTGCAGGAGCTCAAGCGACCAGGCAATACCAGCACACCCGCCTTGCATTGCTCTGTGAACCATTTGCACTCGTATAAGAATTATTACCCATGCATGAGGTTCTATTTTGAAACACTTTGAGAGATAACAGTTGGATACATTAGGAGTTATCGTTTCTCTGATATTCCTAAACTGCTCTTCTGTTTTCTCAGACCTGGGAAGAATCGCAGACCATTTGGAAGAATCTTGATACATTTAAGCTGAGTTATAACTAAGGAGACCATTCTGTATTTACCATCTGGATAATTGAATTCTCAAGGTAAAATCAGTATTAATTCAAGGCAGATGATTATCCTGCTAAAGAAATAATTCTCTAGAAGTTGTCTAACATTTTATAGCAGTTTTTCTAGCTTCAGAAAGATAGAAGGTTGTGCAAATATTCATGTTAAGGCCCTAAAAGAAATTATTGAGCTGTCTTACTATCTCTCTTCCATGACAGACTGGAAGAATGAATAGGGATTATGTCCAAGACAATTTCCAGTAATTTTTTAGTGACAAAGTGGATTTCTAAACTTATCAACAGGTCTCGACATCACATGTTCAGAGATGTGAATGAAAGAGGTTCTCACATGAACAAAAATATACAAAAATACACTAAGAAAAAGACTTTCTTCACCTCATTATCCTAATTTCTACATCTTGCATGTTTTAGGCACAGCGACCATTTTCTTCAAAATTCCAAGTACATTTGTGACCTTACTGTCTCCAGTTAGGGATGTCCGAATTATGGTTTTAGAAAAGCAGAACTAGTATCTTCCCAACAACTGCATGCAAACGCCTGAAAAATTACTCAGAAGCCATTAAATATATAGAAAGAATAAACCTTTTGTTAAGATTTTCCAGAGAGCATACTTAAATAGACAAGATAGACAAGTCAATTCCTTAAATTGTAGGCAGGCAGGAATTTCTTGATTGCAAAGGGAAATGAGAAAAATTGTCTCAGTGCTATGTGGCACAGGTTTCTAATATTCAGACAAATCATCTGCCGTGAACATTCAAAGTTCAATTACCCAAATATATATTGGATTTATTGCTTAGTTTCACTGCAATTTCAATGCATTTTGTTTTAGAAGATTTTCAGTCTGTAAGAATTCTGTATCCTATTTCCAGATGCACTGCAGTAATTGCAAAAAATTATTTCATCATATTGTGCAAGGTGAGCTGAAACACAAAATAAGTCCTTTAACATCTGCTGTTCATGAGCTACTGTATGGTGGTTTGGCCATCTAAAAAAATTTCTCTTTCCGTGACTGATGTCATGGTTCAGTTCTTACTGACAATAAGTGAGGAGACTGTCTCAAGGAATCTGCATCTTCTCCAATTTAGATTATTAGTCCTATTTCAGTGTGAAGTGGTAGCCTTTGGTTGCAAAGACCTCACCACATCTTTTCACAATCTGATTTCAGGAAAGCGATTTATCAAACCAATAAAACCTAAATCTAAAAAGCAGATATTGTGGAAAACAGCCTTACAGTTGTTGTTCTTAATTCTCTTCAGCACTTGACAAGGAGTGTAAAATCAAGGCCTTTACCTTGATTATTACAGGCAAATCAAACTGAAATTTAAATATCTCTGGCTTTTATTTGCAAAAAGATTATTTCTTTTTTTTTTTTTTTTTCTCACGACAATACTTTGATAATTTTTTTATCAGATGGTTTCATGTGACAACAAAACATTTTTGGTAGAATAATCACATGATACAGAGTGTTAATTGTCCACAATATCAGGCAGCAAAGTGCTCTTCTTTTTATTACATGCGTTTTCTTTCATATTTTACTGTTACTGGATGAGTTGCAATAAAACTTTGTTAAAGCTACAGCAAATGTATGAGTTATGAGAGATTTGCCTTTCTTTTTCAATGCAAAAGAAAGCTGGAAACTTTAGGTAAAAGTGAGTAGAAAAGTATGCTTCAAAATACTGTCATTATATTTTTCAATATTACTAATATTTAAAACTAAGGGGACTTTTTATTTATTCCCTCAGGTTGCTGTTACCACTTTTCTAGAATACTAAAATTATTCAGTCTTAGTAATATTTCTTAGTAATTTGAACACGAGATTTCTTAAACCCAGACAATCACCATTATGTTATTAGCAGAACACTGGTAACTGTCTACTGAAAGGACTGCAATAGACATATATTATGATAAATGAAATTATAAAAATGCATCTTTTGATTAAAATTTTGATTAAACTGGAGTAATAAGAAAAACATATTTTTTTGTATACCTTTCTTTCCAATTAACTATTATACAATATATTTTAACAGAAAATTTTCTAACCTACCATATAAATAAAAGTCTTTCATAGTTGATGACAAATTTGCAATTATTCCTTCACTGTAAGATAAGATTTGTCTTTACTATCTATTTATATAAATAAAAATATGTGTTCATAAATACACACAAAAATAAAGTTTGCTTTTCACATCAATAAGTCTGATTTCCTTTTGCACAGGGAAACTACTTTTAAACACAGGTGGACACAGACCACTGCCAAGAGGAAAAATTACTTAACTGACTTAAATGCAAGTGACTTTCTTTGTCTAATATTGTCTCTCCAAATGCAAACACTTGGCCAACTTCTTCTAAATTGCTGTACTTGCAACTGTAGAGTAGTAAGGAAAAGAACCACATGAAATAGAAAAAGATATTCTGAACTGAGATGGGAACTCTTGGTTCAGCAAGAGCTGAAAAGAATATGACAAGATGGCTTTAAGGATGCTCTTTTTTCCTGTTAACCACATGTTTCAGATAAAACTGAAATCATGGAGAAGATAAAAAGAGATGTTAGTCATTTACACTTCAAAAGATTTTCACAATGACTAAATTGTCTGTTCCAAGTGTTAGTGTCACACATAAGGATTGTGCATGATTCAAAATGCTTTTTGCGAAATACGTATAAAAGCTAGTCCTTGCTTTCTTCTCAGGAGCACTCTGGTAGTTCCAGGGTATAAATCAGTGAAGATAGGGAAGCAGAATGGACTCCTTATTTGTTAGATAGAATCTTTAGTGTCTTTGAGGCTTTAAATAATTTATTTGCACCATAAATGGCATAATTTCTGATTCAAGCATCTTGGTATACTAGTTAAAACAAAAAGTCATAATTCAACAAAGGCATGTAACAGGATAGTTATCTGCAAGAAGTGCCCTTACTTTGTTCTTCAAGGGTAACAATAGATCTCAGTGAAAATAACAAGATTAAAATTTTTTCATTATATAGTCAGTTAAATATGAGCAATGATTCCGTTCCTTTAAATACTTAATGGCCATTCAAACTCACTGAAAACAGGAAGATCTGTCATTCATTCTGTATAAATTAATATCCTAAATGCAATGTCTCATTATATATATAGTAGATTTCATCAAAGTTATAAGGTTTTCAGCTTTCTCTATGCTCATTAGTTTGAACCTGCAAAGCACTTAATGAGATAAAATGTAGTAGCATCAAGACATGGTTAAATTTTGTCAGGCAGAAATATGACACATTTCAGAAATACTGGCTTGTAAAGATCCTTTTGGCATTAAAAGTTGGTACTTTAGTAATTCTGGAACATCTGTAGCCATGAGAAAATTTTAAATATCTTAATTTTGGATTTTGACATCTGAAATGGCATTTATCCCTGACAAATCTTTGTGTCAGTAATCTTATCTCTGTCTTATTTTAAGAACAAAAACTGTTCAAGATAAATAAATTCTAGCACTCTTATTTAGGGTGCTGTGATCTTTGAAAATATGTTTACATACTCATTTGAATAGATTTCACCATCTGTTCAGATATGAGTGGCTCCTAAATGATGATCTGCATAATGGTACTTGAAGTTTCCTTCACATGTGGGAAGTTTTCATTGGCAACCCATCTTTGACTGCTGCCCTGCAAAGCAGTAGTCACTCACTGAGAAGGGCAAGAAGGGTTTTTATTTTAAAACTGCTTCTGCAAATGCCTTTAGTGCAGTTATTCTAGCTCTGATTATATTGAATTCATGATCATGCAGTGAAATTAAAACAAAAGAACAACTTAAATTAAGTATATATATTCCATAATTTGAAATAAAATAGTCATGATTGGAGAACTTAACCAACTATAAAAAAATCAAAAATATGTTTACATAGACTACATAAGTGTAGAAAGGATATTAAGAAAATCTGGAATTGTTTCTCTTGATAAAGATAGTAATCTAGGATATCCTGCATGGTTTTTATCAACCAATAGCCACACTAAATTAATGATGTGTGATATTTTAGGTTTGTCTAGTAGTGACATGCAACAACTGAGGCAACATGCCCTGACATTTCATTCAGATAATCTGTGACTAGTGGGTCAAAATTTAATTTCTCCCAAATTTAATTTTAATTATCCTACACCTTTTAATATGAAAATGCCAGCTTTAGGTGATTTAATTTAAGGGTGAGGTTTAAGCCAATTCTGGGTCTGATTTCTTCTTCTGACATTTTCAACTATCCTGAAACCCCCCGAGTTTCTTTCTTCCCAGCGCATCTTTTCTCTCATACTTTACTTATTACTTGCTCTCACTTCTTGATCAGATATTGTTAGCAGTGCTATAGTTTTCAACTTTTTAATCCATGAGAAAATATTCTGGTCTTTGGTAATGATTAGACAGGGAAGGCATACATTTGACACTGAGAATGTTGAGACAAATAGTGCCTAATGTAGTAAGTGGCTGGTTTTGAGGAATCTGCATTTTGAAGTGGTTGTTGGGAGTGCAACAAAAAAGTCAAAGAGGAAAAATTTGCCAGAGGGAAGCAACAAGAATTAATTCAAATCTTCATTGAAACATCTGACAGAATGAGACATCACTGTCTATGAGAAGTCTTGTTTTTCCTTCAGCCTAGCAACTCACTTCTGCTTTTGTGTGACACTGAACCAGATGTAGGAACTGATCTGGCTTTATTTTTTTTAATTTTTATTCTTGATTCATTTCACCAGTTACCAGCTCATGGTAAAAATTGGTTTCATTTAGAGAGGGACTGCCAAGGTCTAAGTGAAACTCAAAACTGAAAAAAAAATCAAGTTGATTTAAAATTGATTTGACTGAAAGTTGAATTGATTTCTGAATTGAAATAAATTAATATCTCATTCTCAATAGGTCAGGTTTACTGAACAGTTTCCACTTTTTCAAGTAAATATCTCAGACACGTAGAGGCCTTTCTTATCCAAGATACTTCTGTGTTGCTTTGGAAACATGCTAGCATGCTAGCAGCCAGAGAAGGTTTTCTTGGATTAAGGCTATATTGTAATGGTCAATGGCCTAATTAAATTGCTTGATGAGGGAAGTAGAATAGCCTCAGGCATACAAGGGTGCAGAAGAATAACTAGAATCTCTTATTTGCAGAGTACAGATTTTGGCTCTCTAAAGATATTTAAGAGGAAACATCTTCATAAGTTTATTGTCTGAGTCTAACCACAACAGAATTTCAGGAGCCCATTACTGTATTGGACATACCCATCAAGATTTTTCATGGACATTTTAAAAAAATAAATAAATCTAATTGTGAGGCTTTTTTCCTCCCTAAAATTTCTGACAAAACAATTTCCATTTTAGCCATCCCTTTGAGTGCATCTGTTTGTCTGATGTAACTTTGAGATTTCTTTCTTCATTATATTTGATCAAATCCCTTGAAAATCACTGGCTTAAACAATGTGACAAGTAGCTGAGCCACCCTCTTGTGTGTGTGCATACATGTGTATTGCAGCTACAGAAATCTTACTGAATCAGTGGAAATGATACAGTGGTAGTGGTTATTTAGATCAATCACTAAAAATGGACAGAGAGCAGTGATCGACACTTCCTCATTTTGTTCTCCTCTAATTGCAGTTTAATTTGCTCAAAAGCTCCTGAGCTGAACTGTGGCACTCAAGGTCATATGCCTGCAGTTATATTTGTCATACAGAACAAAACTGCCAGCGCTGAGCTTCCTGCATGAGCAAACATCAACTGACTGATTTCTGCTTCTGTTCAAAGCACAAGTTAAACACTTTGTAATTCTCTGATCTTGTCCCAGAGATAATTTCTCTTAATGATCAAATGCAATCATTTATGAAGATTTCAGTTGTGACAATACAGCACGACACATTAGGTTTTCTCTTGCTCCCTTAGCAACAAGCACTGTGTATGGTTCCTTTATTAAGTATAAGTGTGTTATCCCTTTATATAAGTATAGCTTTGCTAATCCTGAATCTTGTGAGAGGTAGGACATCTTTATTCCTAAGGAACTCACTGAAGATTGGTAGGGAGTATCATACAACAAAGCAGATTACATGCTCATAACATTATTAATGATTTTATCATATTTCATCCTGTTTGGGATGTATTATTTCATTATACGTTATATTACATATCATTATATTCCTGTTTGATGTAGGTTTCTGGTCTGGATCCTGATGATTCCTTATTTTAAAGTTTAAACTGTGCAAAACTCTGTCAAAAAGAGGTACAAGGTTTTAGTTTTAGTTTTCTACACTTTTTATTTCCCCTGTGAGAGATGGAGGGAAAAAAGAGGAAATGGGAAGAAAATTGGAACAAGTTAAATGTTTCTACTAGTTCACAAATTCCAACACTGTAGACATCTACATGAGTAGCTACATCCACACCCAGAGCTGTCAGGGTGTAAAAGATTGAAATTCAGAAAGATCTGATTATAGACTTACACTTCAACACATTGTAAATATAAAGCTGCTCTGTCTGTGTTCAGATAGATTTTAGACATTAAAAAACATAAAAACCAACAAAATAAACCCAGAAAAACTATCCCAAACCCACAACCGAACCAAACACAACTCAAAAACCACAAAATGCCCACCAAAACCAAAACCAATGCTCACCAAAAATCCCAGGTACAGTAAATTAGAGACAGGTTGTTGTCAGCATGATTTCATATATATTTAGTTGTAAAATTTAATACAAATAATCAGGGAGCACACAGACAAAGTTTACGCTGAGCTGTCAGTGGGCATGAATCGTTGAATTAACTTTTGCATATTCAAGAACCAGAATACTCTTTAAAATCTGCATCAACCAAGGTTCTCATTTTTAGTTCTGCACAACTTTGTCAGTGATTTCTGTTGCTATCATAAGCCTGCAGGAATATGTGTGGTTTCAAAGTTATCAGTGTAAACCCTATGGATTTCCTACATAAATATTTTCACAAAACCAGTTTATTGTATCATTGAGAACAGGTGCAAGGTGCAACAAGACTAATATTTTGGAATGCTAGCATTCAAAGAACATCAAAGAAAATTAAAAAAATAGGGTTTATTCCTTTGGGCTGGAAGAGAAAACAAACCTACTGACAGTCAGCTTAATAAGACTGTGAACGAACTAGGAATTTGAAGTAAAAGGACTTTTGGAATTCTTGAAAAATCTAAAGTATTTTGTCCTATTCACTTTGTTCAGGTTTCCTTGAAATTGTCAGGCCTGAAGAAAAATTAGGATGAAATTTTAAACAAAAATCCCATACATAATAGGAGTGCAAGAAAGCACACTGTACAAGGCACTAAGTAAAAGAACACTGATTCCGTATGACTTTTCATACATTATTAGGAATACCTTCATTTTTTGGTGACCTCTATCTGCTCACCTTGCTGTCTCCAGCAGTCTTTCCAGCACTGGAAGTTCTTTTCATATTTACAAAGACTTTGAGGATTTTATCTGTGTCTAGTAGTATGAATAGGCTGGAAAGAATGAGGTATATCAAGCTTTTCCCAACAGGTCCTTCAGGTAAACCAGCAAGGAAAATGTTTTGTAAAATCTCTCCAAATACAACAGTACATTACTATATCTAGGAACAGAGAATCTCCTTTCAGTACTCCCTTTAAAGCCTTTATAAAAATTCAGAAACATTGATCTACAGTTAAGGACTCTACAGAGACCATTTGAGGGAAAGAGCATCCTGGGTACCTGTTCAGGCACAAAGTGATTCCAATTTTAGCAGCAAATGAATCTCATGACAGACCACTGTGTTTAAAAGGTTTAAGGAAGGACAGCTTTCTTCTTTGTGGTTTTTTTTTTTTGTTGTTGTTTTTTGTTTTTTTTTTTTTTTTTTTTGGTTGTTGTTTTTTTTTTCTTTTCTTTTTCTTTTTTCATTTTATGTTAAAGAAAGGAATTTGGACTTTGTACCAAAATTTTCACAGCAAGACATCAAATCTCCAATGTCCCTTTAGGGTATACTCCTGTCTAAAGGATTCACTCTGTGTTACTGCCTTGCCCTGCTACAGGTAACTGAGCCACTGAAAATTGAAATGTTATTAAATTTTATACAATATTTGCTAGGAAAGGTATGAGAAATTGGTGCCCAAAACCCTGAGTTCTAGTTGGCATTTTTAAATTAAAAGAGAAGCAAAAGTGAGAATCTTCAGTTGGTTCTGCCTATCCCATATGCACAATGCTATGTATATTTTTGCAGTGCTTTGAACAGGATAATGTTCCTTTTGAGTTGAATATGGGAGGCACTTATGCACTACACATAAATACTTAGTTAATTTTTAATTTTATTTCTGACTGAGAGGAAGGGAAAGCGAAGGAATCAGAAAAAATATTTGGAATACTCAGGCTACAGTGAACCAAAATAATATATATACTGTCACAAAATCTCAAAGAATAGGAGGTTTTCTACCATCTCCGATCCTACTTTATACTTTGAAAGGACTTGGGCACATGACCAAATTTCTCCAGGAATAACAATGTACGTCAGCTGATCTCTGCTAAAATTAACATCCTCCACCCTGTCACACTCAACAAAGCTAGCAAAGCTGAACAAAACTTATCTGAATGTTTCCACAATTCATGTGATTTTGATAAAGATATTATTTGGGAAACAAACTAGATATATGCACATATTATAGAAAATCTGTTTTTGGAAGGAATACCCATTCTAACTGGCAGGGGATTTTTTTTTTAAATGTCAGAAATGGGAGCTCTTTTCACTTTGACAGCTGCTGTCTTTTATCTTGGAAAAGACATACTTCTTCACAGAGATTATTGCAGTATTATCACAGTTATGAGTAGGATGGCTATGAGAAGGTAAATACTAAGAAAAAAACAAATCTGAGGGACTGACAAAAGAAATAAATTATTTCAAGAAATTCAGTTGTTATCCATTGCAAATACACAGTGATGCACTCGCACACTTCTGCTCATTCCTGTAACTCTAGCACGCACTAGTTACTCATTCCGGGTGGGAAGGAAATCAGTCAATTATTTGTATAACTTGTTGAAAACATTCACTCCTACAAACTTATGTCTTTGGTTTCACAGTTAAGCAGACTAGATCAGTGCCAGCCTGTCAATAAATGGAGTTATAACTTGGAGGTGCCTCACCCCAAAGTCAAGGAAGAATATTCATGTTCTTTGTCCACTTGCAAAGTGTTTCCCCTAATAAGGACATTTTCAAAGGAGGGACAAACTATGATGAGGGATCACACAGCCCAAATATCAGCTCCCTTTTTTTATCTGTAGTTAACATTTGGCAAGAAATGTGATAAATATAACAGAGAAAGGATTTGAGGATTTTTTTGTGTCTGACCCAAAACCTTCCTACAGCCAGGACACTCAGCTGAGAGTTAAATGTATAAAAAACATCTGAGATGACAGGTTCCTCATCAGTTCCTCAGACTCACAAGCCCTTCTAACAGAAATTGCTGAAGTATGGTCGCTCTGACTTGTGCTTTCAAATATCTTCCCAAGTGAGCTGGCAAGCAGGGGCTGACAAAGCACAGCTTATTGTGCCTGAAAGCAGCTGCAGTGTCTGGACTAGGAGTCTGGACTCCTAAGGTCAGTGATGTCTCAGAGCCTTAGAAAAGATCTCCCCATCTTATAGGAAATGCAATCCAGGCCTATAGTGAAAGTTTGATGAGAGGACATTTTTATGTCTTCATTGCTACTTCTTAAATATAACAAGGCATTTCATTTGCTGCTTATAAAAATACACAACATTGAAAGACACCTACACAATCTATAGACAAGACTGATTTAACTTAAATGATGTAGATCCCTGCAGTAGCTGCTGGTTCAGTCTCCTTACCTTCTGCTGTGGTCCTTGTGGTGAGGCTGTGCTATTCACTCAGTAATGATTGCAATGACACATTAATTCAGCTTGTTAAAAAGCCTGGAAATGAAATATATTTAAAGAAAGCAAGGCAGAAGCTAAAACTCAACAGGAGTTGGCAAGTCTGACAGGAAATTATACAGGTCCAGTTACACACTGGAAATACTCAAATAATAAGATGCACAGGCCATTTTTCTGAAAGTACTGTTTAATTTTATATTTTTTCTGTATTCCTCTAATCAAAGCCAGCCTGATGGGCCCAGAAAAACAATTGCTTTTCCCATGCAGTATTAATACTAATAAATGGCTTCTGCATCCCAGATTGCATCATATCTGTCATTACTTGAAGGTTGTGGTTTAGCACTGAAGCACCTGCAGCATACTAAATGCATCCCAGACACTGGCTCTTATACAGTATAGTCAAATAGTGTATAAGTAAATTGTGTCAAATAGTTGGAATTATCTAGTCTTCTCTCTGTAGCTTGTCTTACATAACCTGCATTAGGCTTGAGAGTTCAGAAAGTCACATTGGCAGCTTGCCAATCCTCAAGAATTCATTGGGATTTTAAAGCTCCTAATGATCTTACTTGATATCACTGCCAAATATTTGTACAAGTGACTTTGGTTTGTTGCTCTTCAAATGAAAAGATAATCAGATGAGAGATTCTCCTAGGCTTTTTAGAGTGTGCTGGGTTCTTTTTTTTCCTTAAAATTAACCAGCAAGTACAACAATCGTATGATTTAAACAATTATTCCTCAAGGAGAACATATTGAAGTCATAAAAAAAAAATATTTCTGGTTCAGAATTTGTGGAAATTGAAGCAATTCTTATCCTTGTGCAAACTACATCTCTTCAGCACTACATTGGAGAACAGTGGTTCTCTAGACATTTACATGCAGGGCTGGAGGCAACAAGTCTGAGCTACTGCTTCATATCAGCATACATGGCATTTCCTCCTAAACAATCTGTTCTCTCCCAGCACTTCTGTGGCATGTACTGACAAAAAAATCAAGTGGCAAATGAAAGACTTCAGTCTGCCACTACCTAATCTCAAGATTAGATTCGAATACAATTACACATTTCAAATAGAAATTAGATTAAAACTAGACTGATATTCTAATCAAGTTAGAGTTCAGTTTGGTAACTCTTAATTGCAACATATTAAAAGAGTCTGGTACACATAAACAAAGGCTGTTATAGTATAACTGAAATAACTCAGACTCCTGCATATTTGTAGCCACTGATTTATTTCACTTCAAGGAGATGGCTCATCCTTAAAGAGGTTAAACTACTCAAGAAGTCTCTAAGAACTTGCAAAGATTTTCTTTTAACTGACTCATCTACCTCTCTGTGAGCATGTTTTACATATTGAAATACTCCTATTTAAGTATTTCTATGCTTTTTCAGCCCAGTTTGAGCAGCTACTTCTCAAATGATATATTTAAATCTTTCTGTACTCCACTCACATAAATTATTGTTCTATGTCTGATAGTCATTGCACAGGATGGAGTTAAGTACAAAGAATGTTTGTCTGGGCTGGGATTGCAGCGTTGGACTGTCAAAGAAACAGAGTGAGATGAGGGGCTAAGGAAAGTATGATCTTACTTGGTTAATTAGCTAATTTGTACTCACAGCAAAGCTTGGCAAACTAGCTCAGCTGCAGGGTACACAGTATTCTCATAGCAACCTCACAACTTGCTATCTTAATGTCCATTAAGAAGACTTGACTTCTCCTGTTCTTATTAAAATTGGGTTGTGATTTCCTGGAGTGAATTTGATTGAGTGTTCACACCCTGGAATTACACCTCTCCTTCCAGTGTCTTTTTCTGCAAGTCACCTAAAGGGAGTAGCTTGATTCTTAAGCAGCTCTTCTCACACTCATGATACTCAGATGTGTTTTACCAAGTGTGGGTTAAATACTGAAGGGGCAACAACCACATGGAAAAATAAAGCAGTCACTATGCTTTCAGCAAAGCTTGGACAGCATCCAAAGATAGGCTTGTTTTAGCAAGAGGAGATCTTGGCTGGAATCCTGGTGGCCTGATAAGGAAGAGGAGCAAATGCAGAAATCAAATCAGATTCTCTCAGACAGACAGTAAAGAGTATTACTCATAGCACTTTATTATCATTGACTTTCTAAACTTTTGCCATTTATGATATTTCAGGTCCTCAGTTCACTGGATTGTTGGGGATTTTCTATCAGTCCTTCAGCCCTTTCACTGATTTCAGTGAATGAATTTACCAATATAAGAAGTTTCTCCACCTATTCTTTTACTTCAAAGCATAGCATCAGATTCTTAGACTAACTTGGGTTGGAATGGATTTTTAAAGGTCAGCTAGTCCAGTCTTTCCTGCCATGACCAGCAGCATCTTCAACTGGATCAGGCTGCCTCATGGCTGCCTCAAGCCTGACCTTCAATATTTACAGAGATGAGACATATACCATCTTCTGGGCAAGTTGTTCCAGTGTTTCACCACCCTCATCACAAAAAATTTCTTCTTAAAATCAAATCTATTCCTATCTAATCTGCCATCCTTCAGTTTAAAAACATTATCACTTCTCATATTGCAACAAGTGTTGCCAAACAGTTTGTCCCCATCATTCTTATAAGACCCCTTTAGGTATGCCAGCATTTCAGTAAGATCTCCCTGGAGCCTTTTGGTCTCCAGGCTGAACAATCTCAACTCTCTCAGCCTTTCCTCACAGGAGGTGTGTTCTATTATTCTGATTATTTTTATGGCCCTTCTCTGGACTGTCTCCAATAGATGGACAGCCACAGACCTGTATGCAATGCTCCAAGTGGAGCCCCATGAGAGCAGAGCAGAGGAGCAGAGTGGTCTCCCTGCTGCCATACTTGTTTTGGTGCAGCCCTTCTGGGCTGTAAGTGCACCCTGCCAGCTCGTGCCCCGCCTCTCATCTACCAGACCCCCAAATCTTTTTCAGCAGGGTTGCCCTCAGTCCCTTCATCCTCCAGCTTATGTTGATACGTGGGGTTGCACAGACCCAGGCGCAGCACTTGCACTTGGCTTTGTTGAAACTCATGTAGTTCACTTTTTCAAGTTATTGTCTGGATGATGTCGTATTTCCCAGGGGTGTCAACACCAGCACTCACTCAGCGTCATCTGCAAACTTGCCGAAGGTGCGCTCCATCCCTCTGTTTAGAACATTGATGAAAACATTGAGCAGTATTGGTCCCCATACAAACCCATGTGGGATATCCCTCAGCACTGATCTTCATCTGGACATTGAGATATCGACCACTCCCTCTGGATTTGACCATCTAAAAAATTCCTCATCCATATGGTTGCTCCCTCTGCAGAACATCCTTTTCATTTTCATAATTTGTTACCTTTCACTCTGAAGAGTCAGTTCTTCTTTTGCAAACTCATATTTTCAGTTTTCTTTAACTGTTTTCAATCTTATACACATTTCAAGGATTGTGTTAATTTGGAATAATGAGTGGTTTATGTGTTTAAGTAGAATTAGCTAAATTTGTTTAACAGTCTGTATCCTTTTCCATGAATAAATAATTATTCCTTGTATTTCAATAAACTAGAAAGTTATACTGAAAGAGTACAACATGCTATCAGTTAGGAACAATGCTATGATTGTGAAGCAAGGTTTATTTCAAATATTAATTAGTTTTTAATTTTTAATTTTAGCTACAATAGAGTTCATATTTCATTTCAGTCACTCAAACATAATAATGTCAAGCAGTACAGAATGATGCAAAAGGTTTCTGGCTTGACCAAGACATACTGTGAATGCTATTGTCTATTCCAGTTTAATGGGCCTCAATTGCTGTAGCTAATATATCATATTGTGCAAAGAAAAAAGGCATAATTAAATGCTATTCCTATGCTATTACACTATCCATTATTCATTACTAAAATTAAGGCAATTTTAAAAGCCTTCTATCACAATAAATTGTTAGAGAAAAATAAAGATCCCTTGAGATGAAACCTTGCTTTTATGCTTTGTTATATTACGTCTGAGTGTCTGCAGCCTGTGCTGAAAGAGGAGCACATTAAATACCTGAGAGAAGAGAGCCATAAGAGCACAGCAAACCATCATTATCCAACATTATCACTTACATGGGGGAAAGGATACTGCAGAGATATCAAAAACCCCTACATAAGAAAATCATAAGCTATCATGCACAAAATTTTTGTATTCAGTACCCACACAGGAAGAGCGTTGTACATACAGCAAGAGGTGCTGAAGGATAATTGTACACTTGATATTCTATAAGACAAAGATAATGAAAATCATAAGATTTTCCAACATGAGTCTGGGAACCCGAATCGTAGAAATTTAAGTTTTTCAAAATTGTTATATCAATATATGGAACATATGTCATGAGTAACATAGTGTCCTATGAAACCCAGTAGCATACGAGACCAATCACGCAAGTGTTCTAAAATTATTTTCAACAACAAAAAATAATAAAAACCCCTTTCTTTTCCCCTTCTATGCCAACCACTGAAAAAATTAGAACATTGTTGAACTGCCACAGAAGTGTCAGAGACATATTTCAAGCATAGGAAAATTCTCCTTGTCTGTTATAACACTGCTCAAATGCTGCTGCTGAAAATGCAGTAGTGAGGATCCCAAAACTAAATTCTGAAGTTTATTATTACATAAGGTCAACAGTACCCACAAGATAAATAGGCTGGAAAAAAACCTCTCAAAGAGCAAGTTTATCAACAAATCATTTATGTATCTAAGAAGAAAACTTTGTGAACACTGAGATCGCAAAGTTTTCTTTTTATGATCTAGAGACATATACATAAAACATTAATTGTGAAAACTTTCACAGAGGTATGGTACCTTCTCAGCAGTAAGATATATACATTAATGACAAATAAAGACCAGAAAATCAGTGATAGTGAGATCCAAGTTCCTTTCATATTTTATGTTTCCTACCAAAAGAAGGATGGCCAGCAGATTGAGGGAAGTGGTTCTGCCCCTCTGCCCTGCTCTGATGCACCCCCCCTGCAGTGCTGCATCCAGCTCTGGGCTACCTAGCACAGGAAAGACATCAGCCTCTTGTAAGGAGCCTAGAGAAGGGTGCCCAAGAAATTAGAGTAATGGATCACCTTTCCTTGAAGGAAAGGCTGAAATAGTTAGGATTGCTCCGCTTGGATGAAGAAAAGCTTCAGAGTGACCATCCTGAGGGTTTCCAGTACTTCCAGACATGAATGATAGAGAGGGACTATTTACAAGAGTATGTAGTGACAGGACAAGGGGGAATGGCTTCAAACAGTGAAAGAGTAGATTTGGATTAAATATTTGGAAGAAAATTTTTGCTATGCAGGTGGCAAGGCCCTGAAACAGGTTGCTTAGAGAAGTTCTACATGTCCCATCCCTGAAAGCATTCAACATCAGATGGATCTCTAAGTAACCCAGTCTAGTGAAAAGTATCCTTAATCATGGCAGGAGATTTGGAACTAGATTATTTTTAAGGTCTTTTCCAACCCAAACCATTTTATGATTCTATATTCAGGTGGTGAAGACAGGAGTAACAATGCAGGCAGAAGGATGTCCTCGGCCAATCTGGACATTGGCTGGCAGCAAAGGAAAAAGCAAATCAAGGTGTCATAAATATTCTTGGGGGTGGGGGGAAGTACTGTCCTATTTATTGATCTACTTTTGAAGTGCAGCTCTCTATGAAAATCTCAGCATTTGAAAGAGGGACTTCAGAACAGGAAACAAGAACCTTTCAAGACAGGGCAGACAGCACACAGGCATTGAAAAGATGGTGACACATTTTTTACCACATTACTACTAAGAAGATTATTTTGACTCTTAGAACAACCCAAATATAAAAGATTATAGAGTCAGTATAACAAAACATTTTTCAATAAGTGCTAGCAGAGAAAATTAATCCAATTACACGCCGATAACAGAAGAAATTGGCATTTATAACAGTAAATAATGTCAAATAGGTAAAATTAGAGAAACGTGAACTTAGTTACAAATGGGGAGATGGATTACATCTAAAGAGGAATGAAATGAACTGTGGTCCTAAATTGGACGCCATACCATGATGTGCACAAAATCAGTAGTCAGACCCATTTGTCATGGTAGATATTAGATCTGCTAGAAGATAGAAAAAATTCCCACCAGAAAAAGATAGACTATTCAATGAAAAAGATGTTGTCCAGGCTGATAAACAAAAATTTCCAAATCTTAAAGTAAATACAAAACTAATAATTTCCACATAGGAAAAAATAGCAATAAACCATGTAAATGTTTAGAAAATATAAAAACGGGACAAATTCAAAATAAATGAGAAGCAATGAAGGGAGAAAAATATTATTTTTTTACATAGTTCAAATGGACCTAGATCTTGGTTTTAATATTTGTCTGAGTCCAATGACACAGAGGCTTGAATAAGACAGAAAAGGCCCACTGTAACAATACATGGAATTACAGTTTGCATCCAATGTGACAGATTCATATCAGTAGTTCAGATTTTAGTTTAAATCTTTTTCTTTTTTAGGTATATAAGAATATTTCAAAACCTTAGTGCTATAGAAATAAATGTATTCAAAGACAATATTTCCACACCTTAGAAAACACTTTTAGCAACTGACAATTTAAATAACCGTAAAAGTAGAAAACATATTTCAATCTGTTGTTGATGTTTCTTCTACTGTAATTTGTTTTATCGATCTCTTTTCTTGCATACAGATTGCCAACAAACTACAATTGTAAACTAAAAAAAAAATTGCCACAGCCTGTGTTGCTCTCTCAAAATATTGTGCTTTACAGGCTGGTATAAAGAGATGCTATCATAAGAAAAATAAAGGACACAGAAAGTTACACAGAGTGGCACTTTTGGAATGTATTGGTTCAATAAAATTTTCATTAAAGGTCCAGAAAATTATGCAGAAAATACAGTAAAAAAGAAAATGAAAATTGAAGTCAACCTCTACAGTTTAGCTCACAACATAAAAATCAAAGTTGCAGTCAGCTGGCGCTCAGTGTTTTCTGCCTGGAATCAAAACAAAGCATGGGATGTTAGAATGAGGGAAAGAGATCTTGTCCTCTCACCTTACCTTCTGTCACCTATCATTATCTAGAAACATAATAATGTCACCATCTGGCCTTCTATGAGACTTTTACTACAAAATTAGCTTAATTGCCAGGGCAAGTCAAGATATAATATCAGCCCTGTGTGGCAAATGCCCCTTATGCACTGGTCAAAATGTCATCTTTACCAGCAAACACAAGCAAGCTTTCTCATTATCTCCTTTAGAGTTCCTGCAAAATAAGCTTCTTGCTGTGCTATTTCCTAAACACTTCTAAAACATGATACTCACAGTGCTCTGAGTAAACTCTTGCAAAACTGCAAATCACTTCAAGGACTGACAGAAAGCAAAAAGGAACTAAATTGTAGCTACAGAGTTTTTAAAGCTCTATTGGTCTAGAAAAAAGTTGCTGCTGCTGCTACATGAATGCAGACCTGAAGCGATTGATAATCACAGTGATGAGTCATTCTCTGGGCAATCTCAATTAAGTGGTTTCTAGTGTTCAGCAAATTCTTCTTAAATGCATTTTGTTTCACAGAAGTGGACAAACAGAAATATGACATTGTCCTAACCTTGTGGGAGAATGTCAGGCTTCATTAGTACTTTTATGAAGATTTACATCTTCAGGGAATGACACCATCTGCCTAAATATATTTTTCCCCAATCATAATTATAATAGCACTTATGTTAAAAGTTTAAGTAGTTAAAGGTGGCTTAAGTTATCTTTATTCAAATCCACTCATATCTCACTTTTTTGTCTAGAAGTTTTCTAGTTATGTCCATTTGACTCAAATGTCCAACTTCTAGTGGAGCATTAGAAAACTTGTTAAATGTATTTATAGAGTAAAAGCAAACTGCCTTATCAATATATTTTGCTGTGTGCTAGAAATATTGCAGCTCATTTTAAAACTTCCATTTGAAAGCAATATAAGTCCAAACAAATTATGCAAGTCTGATATAAGATGCAAGAAACCAAAAGCATTACTGAACTCTCAAGAGTTTTAGTGTCTTGCTTAATTTCATGCTCCAACTGGCTGCTTCTCAGATTGAAAAAGGAAAAAAAAAGACTGATGAAAAGAAGGAGAAAGAAAATATTTCCTTCCTTTTTCTTGTCCAAGAGTAAAAAGGCATCAAAAAACTAGCAAGTACAAAAGAAACTAAGGAAAATATGCCCATACACCATGCAGAGAGGACTTGTGGAATCTTTTGCCACTAAACTTTTGCAGAACTTAAGGGGTTTGAAGGCTTCACAGAAAAGGACTAATGGCTTTTTAGGTATACCATGAAATACCTGCTTCTGCCACCAAGGAGAACCTGGAATTCAGCTCAGGAGTTATTGTGAATTTATCTAGACAGTATCACTACATACTTGCACCAATTTGTATATTTTTTTCTACATTGACAGCAGGGATGCTTAGCTGGGGCTTTGAACCTGCAGTGTGTATCTTACATTGTTAGAAAAGGCATCACTGTGCTTTTGCAAGTAGCAAGTCATAAAATTATTTCTACACTGAAGGGCAAAGACCTGATCTAAATTTGTTCAAGTGACTAAGTCAAGGTGAACTCATCACCTAGGTCATTAGAACTTGAACTCACCACCTAGGTGATTAGATTGTAGTCTCATCTATGAACTAATTACTTAGAGAAAGCATTCCTGTAATAGTCAGCTAAAAGCCATTAAAAGTTCTAGGAAGTATTTTGTATTTTTCCAGAAAAGTCACAGTTTTCTGAAAAATACCTAGGTTACATGGCCAGGGACTAAATGTTAAATTTCAGAATGGAAATAATCTTCAGCAAAATTTGCCTTTGAGTAGTCTGCCATAAACTGGTGGGTTTTGAAGGTGTTTATACATTCAATGTATTATGCAGCTTTTTTGTTACTGCAATTATAAACCATGAATTTAGCTGTTGCTGTAATTATATGTGTTGCCATCAAATTCAAATTAAATGTCATGTTAACCTGACTTCCATTGGCCACTGCAACACTCAGAATATGTTTCCAGAGTTGGCTTGGCAAGATGGAATCTAGATAACAGGACATCTCCTCTAGGCTGAGATGCAATAGTGCCAGAGACCTGTAAGCCAAAATACCAGTTCTACTCTACCATAGGTTTTTTGTAATTGCTATGAGATCACAGACAAGTTATTCATGGTGTCTGTATTACCCCTTTCCAAGGGCCTAATATTTATGACATTTTTGGTTAAAATGTCATTCTGGCATGTTTTCTTAACCATTGAGAAGGCACAACCCCAAAATAATTTATTATCAGTCCTGACTCTCTGGAGTCTAAGTACAGAATCATACTGTAGAGAACAGAATTTCCTCCCTATAGTCAAAACTTCTCAGAGGGAAGATCATCTCAGAGCACATAAATAATTGCAGACTGACATATTTTTAATTTTTTTTTTTCTGCCAAAAGAAATCACAGGCAAAATACAGAAGAATAAAATTAAGCATTAAGGAGCTGTTGAAAAAATAGCTTTAGTTTGAATATTTACTCTAGCAGAATTATTCAAGTCTATATTAGGCAAAATCTGTCTTGCACCGGTCCACTTCAGGGAGGAGGAGGCCAGTGATGAAGTGATGGCTGTGATTTTCAGACAAAGCCTAAGCTAATCATCTTACTACCCCTTTCAAAATTACTGTGAATCATGCATACTGGTGGGTGGTGGTAGGGAGGAAGAGATAAAGAAGTGTTATATGTGTGAAAGCCAGCACAGGCCTGCCTCTTTTAGCAGTGACCTAGTGAGTTTCTCTCTGCCTGGGCTGCAGCCCCAATACAGTTGTGGGAAATGAGCACAGCAGAACACTGGCGCACACAAAGAGTGAATCCAACACGTCCCAAACACAGGGAATTATTTCATGACAGGATACAAAGCCAATGTGTGATAGAGCTAGCATAACTGGAATTTGCTGTGCCATCTGGGACAAGGGATACATTGGCAATGCTGACCAAGCTGGACAATGGAATCAGCACACAAAACCAACTCTTCCTACAGCAAATCTGCCATGCAATTTAGACTGAAGGGTGTACCCTAAGTACTGGAAAATTTGGAAAGTATTTAGTTCAGTGCAGCTTAACATTCCAAAAGTCACTGTTTGTTCAATGTTTGTTCGATGTTAATGGAACAAGATGAACTGAAACACTTGTTTCTCTTGATATCGACCCCTTTATTTAGTGATATGAAACAGCTAGTTCCCTAAAAGACAAAATTTATTCAAAGAATTTATTGGCAACTGGAAAGGATACTTCATATGAAAAAGGGGAACTGGCAAGGGGAACCCAAAGCAAGGGTGAGAGAAGCAAGGAAGTAAATATTATGACAATAAAGGAGAAAAGAACATGCAAATAATAAGAAAGGAGTGAAAGGAAGTCTATACATGAAGGTTAGTCTTGAACTAAACACATCAACAATCGATTTGCTTTATTATTTCCATAGTTAATAATACCAAAAGTGTGCTATTTATACCAATAGTTACCAATTTAAATCTCAATTTCTTGAAAGGGGTAGTATCTCCTCTTCCTAAAAACTTGATGTGCAAGAAAATGAACATGCAAACCAAGGAGCACAAGATATTATTCACCCAAGAGCTGCAAGGTACTGTGGGAGTAATTCCTTTAGACTGCAAATTACTCTCTACAAATACAGTATAGGAATCTTCATTTTTCACTGGAAAAAATAAAACCAACCTTAAAAATAAGTCTATAGAATAGAGGAAAACCAGCAGCCAAACCATTAAAATGAACAACCAGGAATAGAATAAGGGAAGAAAAAGTGCAACTACCACAAAAAATATATTAAATTTCTTATTAATTTTAGAAATTATGATGACTTTCCAAAAGCAAATAGAAATTTTATTTAAATAGATTTAATTATATATTAAAGGAATTGTAGTTCTTATACTTTTTTTCCTCTTAAAACACATGAACACTTCATTTTTTCAAAATTATTCTGAGAAAGAGTGTTCATTTGTTCAGTGGAAGCAGAGGGAGCTAAGTTGAGCAACATTATTCTTAATTCATGACTTGTGATTTCTTTGTAAATTCCAGCCTGGATGTTAATCAGAAGACTTGAAAACAGACTGAGTCACCAGTTTCTTGGGAAAAAAATGTAAATTCTTGGAAGATGGCCAGAGAACAGCCAATAAAAAGAGAATTTTCATTTGTGAAATAAAGAATTTCCCATCCAGAATTTTGATGAAGAAATAATTTTTGCCCACTATAATATCCCATAGCATTATATTATTCTTTAGTCTTATTTATAGTAGAATGTAATAGTATTTTTATAGTAGTGTTTTAGCAGTATTTTTTCTTTATTTCTGTATTTTAGAAATACAGAAAAATGTATCCAAAAAACATTGGTCTGGGCACCACTGGGTGCCTTATTTTTAATATTTTTGCGCATGGTATGGTGGAGGTTGCAGTGCTGTGCAAAGCCATAGTTTACAGATAGAACCAATATATTTAAAGTATAGGAAGCAGTATGGCCATTTAAATGCAATAAAGTTGTCAACTTATAAGCATATGGCATTATAGACACCTCTGCCCAATCCTTCCTTCCCTTGATGTGATAATCTTTTTTCTTTCCTTTTGTCTTTCCTTTTTTAGCATCCCCAGTCTTCATATTCCATCTTTAAAATATGCTTTAGGAAGCGATGTAAGTCCATAACTCAGAACAGTCCACTATAGATTTTGGAATCTGGTTCTGTTCTCTCCTGTTTTCCTGGAGAAAGATTTGATCACATGGGAATAGGAAATCTCTGTTTCTATTTTTGAAGATGAACACTTTGCAAAGAAGTACCACAAATTCACTGGACAAAAAAAAATTGAGAAAACGAAAATTACCCTCCTTCACTATGTGTGTTTCACTATCTATTCATCTAAGAAGAAAGAAACATTTTTCCCAACCCTGCTCCAATTGCTCTGTATTTTTATTCCATTTAATTATTAAAGCATCAATGTTCATTAATTTAGCTGTAATATTTTCCTTCTTCCCAAAAAATTAATTTGCTATATTAATACTGTTTTGCCATCACTAGTGTTAGGCCATAGAAGAAGGAAGAGTTGAGGACCTGCATTTTGAATTTGGGCTTGCAAATTCCATTTAACTGTTACACCAAACAGTGAAAGTTTTTTATGGATTAAGGCTTTAAACTTTTATACCTCAGGTCATAAAACAGAGATACATAACTTTCAGTGTCTCACAACATTGTTGAAAGGTTTAATTCACTGACACTGACTGAAAATTGCTCGGGAAAAAAACTTGAATGAAAGACAGAGAAGTGCAAATGCAGTTGTCTTGGCAGAGGAACTGTGGAAAGGATTTCTCTTAAGCAGGCTTGTCAAGCTTGGCCATACAATGCACATTGCTTGCTAGGGGTATCTGCTTAACAACTGAATGAAAATAAGATCTACTTTCCCTCCCATTTTTCTTCTGTTTTAATGAGCAACTTGAGCAGACACTCATTTCACAAAGACAGTAGATAACTTCTATTTTCTTTGCCAAACAGAACCACTTTTAAATTGTTCACTGTTCTTTTCCCTCATCAAAAAAAAAATCTTTTTCTGGATCAAAGAATACTGAAGTTTATTCATCACTTTGCAGTTATATTTAGGAAAAAACACCTCTAGAAGTTCTTCTGAGCTCTAACCCCCAAGTGAAAAGAGAGCAATTCCCTATCATGCGTGATAGAATATCTCATGGGAACATGGGATGAAATCTCATGCAATCCTTGTGGAAAAAAATCTATTTAAATAAGCAATGAAATAAGCACAGTCAACTGAAAAGATTTACAGTTAACTCCTTTAAATCCATACTGCAAATAAAACCACTTTTATCTTCTTTTTCTTATGTCCCTCCTCATTTAATTTCCATGGAGAATATGTGAAAATAATACAAATATTTTAAAATTCCAGCCAGATACAATCTGTAATACAGTGAGACATGTTCAATGCAGTTGTACCTTTAGCTTCCTTTATATGTTTTCTCTAGAACATATTGCTGGCTTTGAAAGAAAACACAGCTAAAGAGGCTTTCAAGCTTTAATAGTCATAAATCTGTTCATTTATGTCTCTTACAAAAAGTTATGTTTATATTTAAATATTTTTACTCTATGATGTTGTGAAATACTGAGAATGGCAAAAACTCTAGATACATGGTTTATGATCAGGAATGACAAGTCCTTCTTTAGATTAAAAAGCTTAAAAAATGTATGATGCAGCCACAGTACCAAGAGGAAATGTCAGGGGATTTCAGGGGATGATAATTATATTGACATTAATGATCACAAATTCTAAGAAAACAAATAGAGAGGTGGCTGACATTAGTTGCAATTATTAAATACAAAAGCAAACATTTTCTCTCTTATTTCTGACAAAATAAATTTTTTTCTGAAGCAATCCACTTCATCTAACATTTTTAAGAGTTGCAGATTGTGTTTTAACAAAAGTAGCAGGAGTTGTTTATTCTCAAAACTCAAAACACATAAGTCTTTTTCATGACACTTCCTTAAATATCAATATTTTATTTTAAAATTGAATTTATTGGATGAGTAACTCATACAATGCACAGAGTAATAACAGAAAATGAAAAATTACACCTTAAGGTTTGCTTTGGGTTTGTGGAGGAGGGGTGTGATTTTCTGCAAAAGCAAATTAAAAATAAAGGATAAGCTTTGGAACCGACATTTAAAATGTCAGATTGCTTTTATTTGATTAAGATTTTTGTGTGCTTTATAAAAATCAACCAAATCTTTCTAATAGTTTCAGTATTGCTGTTCAACTGCTGTCATTTATGTCATCTTAGTGCAAGTCTTAGAGTGAATTTAGCAGTGCAAAATAGTCTGGGCTTAATTGCATATCTTTTTAGGTTCCACTTTATTTTCATAATTTGCTTTTGACTCTTTCAACATATTTGATACATTTGTTTGAATTGCACTGCACCTATTTGAGGAGAAATTTACTGCTTCTATAGTTATGTGCAATAAGGTAGCCTCTGAGCACAATGTTTTCCAAAAATGGACTGGTTCTTTGTAGGAAGAAGCAGAGTTTAGGAATGATGCAGAATCATTATCACAGGAATCTGAGAGAAGTACTAAACACATTCTTTAAAATGGCTGTTTCCCAGTTATACAGAAGCTGAACAAGGAATGATTCTAAGCTTAGTGACAGGAAAGAAATACATTTTACTGTGAGCATTTTCAAAATGTTATAATAAAGTGGGCTGAATAAGAACAGAAACATATCAAAAGTGTATATTTACTCGTGATTAAAGTCAGCTTTTTGTGCCCTGACCTTAAAAAGGACAGTACAAGAATAAAACTTACAGTAAAGGATAACCTTGACCATGAGCCAAATGTGACCTGCTGATACATGCATTAAAATCAACTGCAGTTGTCCAAATGCATTTAAGAGAAGCTTTGTTACTAAATGTATTCTGGATGGAAATTCCCCTTTACAAGAGTTTAACAAGCTACACAAATGATCTCAGAATCATATCTCCATAACCCAAGGAAATTTTAAGCTTCTTGAGTATTTAATAGCAAGGTAGGTTGAGAAGATGATCAATTTTACTCTTTTGTCGGGAAACATAAAAGCAATAGATATGGAGCAACTTCTGAAGTTGTATCAGCCTCATATGGCCTGGATTCCTTATTTCAGAAAAAAGATTTTCAATGGGAAGTCATTCCCCCATATTTTGGAATGTGATCCTTTTCTGTCATCATTCACTCAGTTGCAATGTTTCCCTGGTTTTGTTTTCTAGAGCATGGCTCTACAGCTGGAAGTTAGGGAAGAAAATGACAGGAGTTTACCAAAGGATTTAATTATAATCTTGAAAATTGGTTCTGGTTTTGTGTTTGAAATGTATGCATGTAAACTAGCAACATTCAGAAGGGGCTGACAAGCACCTGCCTACACTGAAAATATTGTTTAATGTTGGGTTCTAGCAAAGTTTGACCCCAACTGCTGATACTGACCATGATTTTCAGTGAGCTATGCTGTCTACCTTCTGCCAATCAACATCATGTCTTCTAACTTGTGATTTCACCAAAAGAAATGAACCAAAAAAGGATTGTTCTGTGGAAGAAACTTCACCTGATATGTAGAGCCACAGCATCCCTCTCTTTCTAACCTAATCATTGATCTGGAGAATGCTAAATGAAAAACACATTAGCCTCCTATATGGCAAGAGAATGGTGTCAGGACACTGAATTTTGTAGTGAAGAACAGCAAAATAGTTTTCTGCCACTCTGCTTCCTTTAACAGTGATGCTCTTAAAATGGGTTTGAAAATTACCTTTGCATATAGCTATGTGCTTAAAAAATATCAGAGCTAAAACTTGAAAAAAAAAACCCAAAGAAACAGAAACCAAAACAAATGTGAGCCTCCCTCACCTTTCCCTCCTTCCACCCAGGGTCAACTTCTTTCCTTCACTTCCAGCCTGTCTACTTCCCTACCTTTTCCCCAAGTGGTACAATGGAATAAGAAATGAGAGTTGTGGTAAGTCCATAAGTGTTCCTCTATGATGCTTCTTCCTCCTCAGACTTTTCCACATGGATCTTTTCCATGTGCTACTGTCCTTTAGGATAACTCAGCTCCTGCATGGTTTCCTTATGGGCTGCAATTTCTTCCAGGGAATACATGCCTGCTCTGACATGGGCTTCTCCATGGGCTGCACATGGACAACCTGCTTTACTATGGTCTTCTCCAGGGGCTGCATGAGAATCTCTGCTCCAGAGCCCAGAGCACATCCTTTTGCTCCTTGTTGTCCAGCTTGGTGTCTTCAGAGCTCTTTGTCTCACTGTAGTTGTTTTTTTTGTTGTGGTGGTTCTGTGAGGGCTTTATGCTTCTTGTCCTCCCCCTGCCCCCCAAATTGTCCTTGTTAGGTCCACAAACACTTTAAAAGTTGGTTGTCCTACTTTAGGAAGCACCTTATTTTTCATCAGATACATCTAAGTCAATGAGTACATGATCCCAAGCAGCAAAGCTGCATTGCTAACACTTGCAAAACTGACATTCTTTATCAAGGATCCTTGCTCTTACTCTTGATCTGGCTTAATATAAACTGTCAGGCGAAATCTTGAAGAACTTCCCATATTCCGCATCTTCATTCAGGACTTTTGTCTATGAACTCAATACAGGGGATTTTTTTTGTGTGTGTAAAACCTGTGCTTTATCTCCTAATAAATGTTAAATTTAGCAGTCACTTATGTTCTGTATGGGTAACATGAGGACGATTTTCAGAGTTGCTGCACGGTATTTCAAAGTCACATTATTTATAGTAGAAATAAGGCATTCACTTAATAATAAGGGTTGTTTGCTTTTTTTTTTTTTTTTTACTTTTTAAACTGTATTTCAACTTTGCACTTTTTCAAGAAGCAGTTGTTTTTGTGAATTTTCAATCATATGCAAGACTTCGTATTTGAAAGAACTTATCTGAAATGACCATCAGCTGCCTTCCCTATACAACAGAGAGTGGTGATAAAGGGAGAGGAATTGAAAAAAAAACTTTACTACTAAAACTTATTTTGCAGGACTAACTTTTTTTGTGAGGGAGGATGCTTAAATAGTAATGAAGATAGTTGCCACTCTTATTATTTAAACTATAAAGATCAAGAATTAGGAATGGATATTTAACATGTGCTCAAGTCATCCATAGCTAGGTGCTGTTCTTGTGGTGTATATTAAGGATTGTTCAATAATCCTGGGTTTATAGTGATTGATCTTTCTTCATCAGATCAGATCCGCACCACAAAAGATACAAAACACTAAGTTTTGTTTTCAAGAAAATATCTGTATTAAAAAAGAGTTATCAATCCTTAGTGAGATCCAAAGAAATTAACTAGGGGAAAGAATTTAATCTGTCTTTAAAATCAGAAAACCAGTACACCATAACTTTATTGTGAATTAACACATAAAAGTGTGGCCGGGAAGGTGTGATGTTAATACGGTACAGTTAATGGATTGCCTCTAAAAGATTCCAGCAGAGTGGAGACAATATGCAATAAAAGACATGGGGGCTTACAAGTTAGTGCTGCTCCGCCAGCGCTCTGTTTGCCAGATCCCTGGACTGGAATACAAATTGCAAAATGGCTCCTTAACTGGGGGCTTCAGAACAGTAAGCCAAAAAACCCAATATTGAGAACTGCTCTGTATAATGTTAAACTGGAGGCTGAATTACCAGCTCTCCCTTCACCATTTTACACAGAAAATTAAATAAAACAAACAAAGAAACAAGCAAAAAAACCAAACAAACAAAAACAAAAAAAAAAAACCACCATAAAAACAAACACAAACAAAAAACAGAACAAAACAAATGCCTAGGTGACTGGACCTGACCATTTTGAGAGGCCCCTCAAATCAGTCCTGTGGCTCAAACTAGCAGTGAGAAGTGTTACTCATCCCTCCTTAGGGAATCTGGAAGCTTCTTTCAAGGGATCATCAAGGTGGTTTTTTTGGATCACAGTTTCAGAGCTGGGGGCATCTTCTCTTCTCTTCATCTCATTCTTTGGAACCAATGCCACAATTTCAGGGTCATAGCTCCATAATATTCTTTCCCTTACATCTCCAGAGCTTCCAAGGGTGACTTCCCACTAAGGTACTGCAAGAAGAGCGAGGCCTGTGAACTTCTGTGCCAGCCAGTCTCTATGGGAGGCTGTTACAGGAACACCAGGGCAGAGAATTGATCAGAAATTGATCAATGCAGCTGCAAACTGTTACTTCAAGTTTTCCACAAACTTTCAAGGAGATCAATCAGAAGGGAAGATGTGCTGTAGATCAGCCAAGTAAGATGCACTTTAATTCAGGAAATTTTGGAAGAAGTTGCAGCTTGCCAAATAGCAAATGTTATGCACTTTATTTGCGTCATTTGGAGACAAAGGATGACAGTCTGCTCTTGATACACCTGTGTTAATATATTTTGGTGGGATTTTTCCTACTTGGAGACCAAGGAATATATCTTAACACATTGCCTGAAGACAACTGCCCCTGAATATTATCACAACTCTTCTGAAAGCTGTGTTGGCTCTTACTCTTGACCTTTCTTATGCTCAGGATTTTAAATTGTCTGGCTGTGCTTAATATAATGAATATATTGAGAAAAGGAATTACCAGCGTATCTATGCACATGTATTGAAGAATTTTCCTGAAAATTTAAGTATTTTATCAAGTCCTTCAACATAGGCAATGATATTAAAAACTTAACTGAAATTAAACAGTAATTGCAGGCAATAAATGTGAATAAGGTGCAATTGCCTTCATTATATGAGAATTATGTGAGAATATGTGTTGCTAATTGCAGTGTTGAGGTGTTACAAGACACACTGGAGTCAATATGAAGTGTTGTAATTTTCCAGTAATTCACCTGTATGATTACAGTTTAGGCTTTATTGTTAATTTGCTTTCTTGAAGATACTAAGAATAATTTTTCAATGCATGTATTACATCTTCTAAATTAAGAGTATGCATATTATTGTTAATCATAATTTTTAATACCTTGGCATTCAGAAACCGATTTTCTTTCTGGTTCATGAAAAATTCTTTTGACTTAATTCTACATATTATTGAGCTCGATGCTAGTATTCTTTTGGTTTGGGGTAGTAGAAATTACAGTCTACTGAATGGGTGTTCTGAGAGTTCCTTTGTCAACATCTAGAACTACCTGCAAAGTTATTCAAAAGAAACAAATCCTAGTGTCCTATGAGCTTTTATATAAAGAGGATTCTTTTCTCCCAATTATTTTTTCATTGAGTGATTCTCAGAATTCAGAGACACTGATTTAAAAGAAGAATCATCTGACATTCTTGTTTTGTGTTTCAACTCGTGTTTTTAAAGGTTTAGGATATAAACAAAGCAATTTGACTAAAATGTTGTGACAAATAAGTCAGTGCATCAGAGAGGTAAAATAGTAATAAAATATTCTAAGAGCTACAGAAGCAAGGAAGCATATCCTGTAGGGGCTCTGAGCTCCATTTGTCATTAATTTATTGGCATAGCTTTGTGAATATTCCATTATAGAAACAACCTAACCAGCTATCTGTGAAATCCTATAGGTCTGCCAATTGGTGATTTTCTTTTGGAACTGTCAGCACTTTTCACTGTGCATGAGGCAAGTTACTGCGAAGGATGAAAGAAAACACAAAATCAATAGCTAAATTTTTTTTTTTATGTTGAATTATTTTTTCCATGTTGAAATGCAGGTGTAGAAAATAATCAATTGAAAAGGAGCACAAGTTAATTGAATCACATGAAAACAATGTCATATATTGCTTTGGAAACAGTACAGTAGAATACTATTATTTCTAAAGCAATAGTCATGTTGCTCTTCTTATGCATTCCCTTTTGCTGTTCATGGAAAAAGCCAAATTACTGACATAGCACAAGAGCAAGTCAATAAACATTTAACATTTAACATTTTTGTTCATCATGAATCTGTACTGCAGATCTTTCCTCAAGCACTTTGGTGATATTTTTTCTAATATACAATGTTCATGAACATAACCAGAACATGTGGAACAGTTTGACTTTCAGATATAAAGTCCCTCTCTACCCAGCCTCCTCTAGTGATTGACTTCCAGACCTAGATTCTTCCTCCACTGATTACACTAGTAGTGCTGTCTTTCATTATTATTGAATAATATATATAAAAAAAAATAATTATATTTAAAAAATCCTCATAACATTATAAGAAAAAATTAGTTTAATGTCTTGAAACAAAGCTCAGGTCTTCAATAGCAGTCTTGCCATGCCTCAGTTTTTCAGCCAGCCTCCCATAACTTTGATCTTTTGTTCAAAATTACTAGCAATATGGTCATTTCAGACATGGCTTTTATCCTCCTTAGGCCACTAGTGATTATCTTCTTTGGCACACAGACTGACAACTGAATGGCTGAGGAATTAGAATGAGTGGAATGAGCAGCAGGGTAATAGTATCTGGAAGTTGTTTCCTGCACTGTGTAAAGAAAGATAAAACCATTGCATTACACTGTACTATGAACATCATTATTTTGCAATTACTATCTCATAGTACTTGAATCTACCTATTCTTTCTCCAGAACAAAACAGTGACTTTGGCTTTCCCCAGTCCATTATTTTACCATGGACATTTAAAAAAAATATATTCCAAGTGGATGCAGTTCTGTGGGATGTCTGAGTTGTCATCTTTATCCATCATCAGCACTCTTCACAGCTCTTATGATGATTGAATCAGATTAAGCATATACATATCATACAAACATATATGAGGCTATATTAATATATGCAAATAAGTGTAGCAAGAAATACATATTTCACAAAAAAAGTTATAAAACTCTTTTTTTTTCTCTCTGAAAGGAATATTTGAAGTATACCATTTTAGTTTTCTGTTTTCAGCAACATAATGGCCAGCTGAATCTGTCAGTCCCTTGAGTTTCAAACTGAGCAAGCTCTGGCTCTACCCATAAATCTAGTTCTCACATTTTTTTTCTTTCTCACATCTCATACTCATCCTTTATCATATTCCATCTCTTCCCTTTGCTTCCTTTTTTCATAGTGTTTACATCCTATAAAATGTTTTGATGATCTTTTTTTTCTAATATATATTGTTCATGAATCAACCAGAGCACGTGGTTCTTCACATAGTCTTCCTAGCAAATCAAAATCCTCCAGTAAGGCATACAGAAACTTTTTCAATGAAGCAGGTTTGGATTATAAAAGTAGCTTTGTCAAAACCAAAACATGCAAAAAACACATGTTGCTAGAAACAGCAAAAAATTATCAACTGGGAAAGTAAAGATGTATATTTTTGTTTGCTTGTTTGTTTCCTAAAGCATTTCTTTTATTTTAATAATTAAAAATGGTATCAACATTTTCAGGTTTATGTTTGCTTGGAGGTTTTGTGTTTGTTTGTCTGTTTGTTTGCTTTGAAATATTGTAATTTTCAGGTCAACCAAAAATCCCATTTTGAAGAAACACTGGTTTTATTTCACTTTAAAATCGTGACATATTTTTCTCACCAGGGACACACAGATGCATGGCTTGACATACAGGTTTCTGTAGGAAGTTTACCCAAAGGGCAGAACCTGTGTTGGGTCACTGTCAAGCCCTGGCTTCTCATCACTCAGCATCTGACCCTCACTGCTCCCTGACAGGGATAGAGAAGAATGGCCAGTTATTTCAATAATTAATACGTTTTTTGAATGTCAGGAAGCAGTTTTCTTAGCTGGCCTTTAGCAGTGATGGTTCCTAGTTCTTCTTCACAGAAGGGGCAGGAGTTCAGGGGAAAAAGGACCATGGCAGGACCCAGCCCTCACACTTGTAGCAGCGAGGAACACGAGACAGAACTCAAGGGGAGCTTTGAGCTCTGTCCCTTCTACCTCTGCCTTCTAAGGGAGTGGGACAGAGTTTAAACCTGTCCGCTCAGTTTTGCCTGGAAAATTGTATAACATTTCCCACAACTGACAGAACTTACTTTAGCTACCAAGTAAAGCCAGCTTCAGTAGGCAGAACCTATCCTACTGAAGACTTAAAAATATTTGAGATTTCAATACAGAGCTTGGAAATTATCTTATCTGTTACCTGGAGAAAAATCTATAATACTGTGAAATCTACAGTAAGCTCTGCTAAAAGATGTGTTTCTACTGAAGACAGACTCATAATAGGGATATTTATGTTGTCTGATGAGGAGAACATTTTGTTTCTCCTGATTTTTGTCTGATATTCCAGTCTTGAATTTTGCCTTTGGAGCAAGCTTATCATTTATTTTTCTTTCCATTGATATGAAAAAAGTTAGAAGTCTGAGCAACTCCTTTCATAAGAAAAATCTTCATATCTCTGTGGAAACCCTCTTCAAAGCTTCATGTCACAGTGGAAAGAAAAGCCTTTTATAAAAGCTCACATTGTATGAAGCAATTATCTTAATCTCTTGGCACTAAGTAGATATATAATTTTTAAGATATCTATGTAAGTGAGCAGGGCTCTTCACTCTGCTCAGGCACTTTGTTTATTTAAGGATTTTTCACTATCATCAGTGTTAATATATAAAGCAAATATATCTCATTAAACTAGGAAATGTGCATATTGCATGGTTAAAATAATAAATTTACTTTTTTTTTGGAAATAGCCAATTCAGATTTTAGAAAACAGTGTAATTAAAATTTATAATGGTTTGAACCATTTTATCAAAGATCAAGGCAGTACAGGATAACAATATAAAATCCAATAGTCAGGGGAAAATGCTTAAAAAAAAAAAGTGAGGCAAGGTACTTTGTGTACATATGCATCTATGTATTGGAGTTATCTGTGTAGGCAATATATATGGTTACTGGGACTAAAATACATAAAAATATTGTTAAAAATAGAGTTTTGCTTGCTGTCTTGAAGCAATATGTTTGGAATTGGTTCAGAATTATTTATGAAAATGTTATGTTCAGATACATATCTGAAATATCACTTCTGCTAAATCACTCCTGAAATACTTGAAACATAGACCTACAAAATGCAAAGTATTCATTATATATAATATCATCTTCACCCAAAGAAATGGTGATTTCATGGTTGCCTATGAGCTTAAAATGTCATGTTTCAGCTACCAATAAGGGACATTTTGTACTTAAACCAACTTAAAACTGTAACAATCTGTTTTATCAAGTCACATAAAATAATAAAAATATTTAAGGACCAAAACATTTTAGCAAAGGTGTAAATGAGGGTTGCACTCACTTTTTTCACAGCACTAAGTGCTTACTATAAATTATTTATTTATTGTCTCACTCTCAAAGAATATAGGATAGCTTCTTTCACATTTAGACATTTTTACTCGGTTTTCAATTTTCAAATGATTTTCCAAGAAATTCTCAAATTTTTGGAATTTTTCTCATAACTGTTTAGCTTTAAAAAATAACCTCAGAGGCATTTATCTGTACTTCAATGTTATGCTTTACATATTTTATTGGTGATATAATTGAAGAAATAAATGCAGCAAAGGATGTGCAAGTAACAATACTAGTAATAATAAATAATATTGTTACTGCAGTCACTGGAATTTTCTTTGGGTTTCTCAAAGTGTCACTCTTAAGATCCTCTGTTATTTGCTGACTCTTTATTCTTTATCCACTCATTGCTCATTGATTAGAAGTGCAGAGGTCATCAGAAATATTCATTACTCATGCCAAGTGACAGACAAATCACAGGAGAAAAGTGAAGCATGGATTTCAAGAACTGAAGCAGGATTCACAACTTTTACCTTGAATAAGATGCAAAGATCTATCCACAAAACTCTGATTTTTTAGAGTTTTGTATGTGGGAGTACTTTCTTATGATAAGAAAATATTATAAAACTTCTCTTCTTTTAAAAGACAATATTTTTTTAATTATGTCATTTTTGGTTTTTTTACCATTGGTCTAAATGCAGTCATGTAAAAAAATATTTCTTCTCTCTTCCAACCCCCAAATAGATTTCTCTAAACTGGCCTTGAATCATGACCTCTACCTAAGGGCAAGCATTTCCTATTGTACTATAAGCCTCAGTACCACAAGAATATTGGATTTTATTGATTTCTTAAATAAACTTAATCCATGTCTGAGCAGTACTGTGATGAGTTGATAAAGAAGTATTTTTCCCCACTCTAAACTTATTCCACTGGGTAAAGTGCATTTGCATTTTGGTTCCAAATAGTGCTATTGGTATAACAGTGGAATTTAATTAGAAAATAAACTATCTTCAGAGCCAAAATCTGACCAGATCTTAGACAGACTCTTATGTCATGACATTTTCTGAGAGTAATTTTTAGTAGTTTTAATACCACAGTTTATTATATTTGTTCTTTTCTGTGTGCAACTTCATGCTTTTTTACTGAAAGAAACTCTTATTAAACATAAAAACACAGAAATGGTGTCCTGCCATCATAAGCATCAATATTAGACAGTTGTTTTCATTAAATAAGCAAGCTCCACTAAAAAGCTGACAAATGGTGGGAGGTTTTTGTGTGGATTTTGTTCCCCCATTCCTTTAGAAGGATGCTTCTCCCTTCTCTTCACAGGGCTTAGGTGCTTTTCATATTCATAAGGACTGTCCTGGTGGGCCTGCAGCTCTGCCACCCGCCGTCTGCTCACAGCTCTCTGCCCTCATCTCCCTGTAAAATATTCCAATCCTCTTCTGTGCTGATTTTGTCTCTCAGCTCTGCGTCATCTGCGTTTCATTAGCATGATCCTGCTATTTGCACCAGTGCCATTAGTAGAAAGAGACTGCCCCTAAGCCTAAACCTCAAGGAATTCCACAGACAAGTCTATCCAGTAAAATCATTGTCCTCTCAACAAAGGTGTTTACTCTCACTAATACTTTTTTTCCTTTGTATAAATTAAGATGCCTTGAATTTAATAGTGAATTCTTTTATACTAACTGATCCAAATATTTGTTAATGCTGAGTATTCAAATTATTTGAGTATTGAAAGATATCCTGGAAAATTTTGTGTTGCCAGAAATGAACATTGACAAAACTAAAAGTCTTTTATGAAAAATTTGGGGCCCCTACTGCTGTGGATCATTTTAATCAGTCAGACTATTTAGCCTTGATGGTTTGCTCATTGTGTATTCTTTGCAGAATGCACCAATATAATCTTTGGGAGAATTCAAGTAATGCATACAAGCACACTCTCACAGACAGAAGCACGTGCTTGCTCACTAAATTGCACACAAAATACAGTGGTTGCAAACGCATATAAAATTATATTAGCTGGAAGTTATTAATAGACACTATCTTCACTAACGTTGATAATGTAATCCATGTTTATCTGCCAACTTTCATATCGACAAAATGCTCACAATGGCCATAAAAGATCAAGAACAAGGTTTCTTCAAAAAGTCTATTAAATAGTCATGGGATGGAGATCTATACTCTATTTGCACCACTGAGCACAAAAATACAGTTGTTGCTTTTTCTCCTGAGGCAATTTCTAACCATAAGGCAGTCATTCAGAGAAATTGCATCCCCAGCTCCTTAAGGCTAAGCATCTTTCTACTGTAGGAGATGCAATCTAATTACACTGGCAAATAAGCAGTCTTCTCAAATTGAATTCCATGTGACAGTAACATGTGATGACATTTAGCAGAGTTTATTTCTTCAGAGTTTCTTTGTATTCAAGAACAGTCTAACCTGCACAGGAAGAATATCTTGTTCCAACTCCATCTGATTTTGTGTTGTCAGAACAGAGAGCCATTTAGGCCTTTTGGAAAATATTTTGTTTCAGTAGAGGTGTTTATGGGATTTAAGCAACAATATCTACTCTGGAATATTAGAGTTAATATACCACTTAAGAAAAAAAAAAAAAAAAAACATTAAAAAGCTTTTTATCTTTTGATTTGCAAACCCTTGCATGTAGGGGCCTAATACTGGGGATAATCTCCCAAATCTAAAAATCAAACATGTTTAATTAGAATAAGCTAGAACAGCAGGGAGAAAAAATCTCTAGAAGTGACTATTTTTACATTGGTTGCCACTTAACCAGACACACAAATACTTAATATGTGGTGATAACACAGACAACTGCTTTTTATCCTGCCTTTTAAATAAACCAGGGGCTTTAGGGAACTATCTGCTAATGTTGATTTTACTGAACACTGCCTTGCTATAGGTTTGAAATTAAAGAAGAAATTTCAGAGGCAGAACAATTATTCCAGTTGGAGAACTTTAGAGATTTCGTGGTTATTGCACTGAATTTAAGATATCCTTATTGCTCTAGAGGTAGGCTATATCCATACTTCAGATGACACTGTAGCATCCTGGTAAATTTAGACAGTTAAAATGATCTAATTCAGGTACCAGGAGCAGCCAAACAGCAGCTGCACAGAGCTCTTGCAGCTGCACGAATGTGAACTAATTTACCTTTGCTGAGAAGGCCTGATAATTCCCTCCAGCTGAGCTCTGCATTAGCATGGTTAGCCTGCTTGCTTTTGTAAAGTTGTATTGAGTAACTTCTCAGTGCAGGGAAACACCGTGTAAAAGGAGTCACCAGGGCTTGGGAGGTGTGAATACAGTGAATGGTCTGAGGTTTAGCAGCAGTTACAGGATCCAATGATGTGGGGGTGTCCAAAGCATATAACAACACACAGTGCTTACTCTTCCTCTGCACCATGATATCATGTAAGAATGCATGTTCTTTGCATTATTTTTGTCTTTAAAATACACCACTCTGTTATAGCCTTAGTGTAGATTTCATCTTTTTGATTCAATAGGAATGGCAGGAATAGGGCTGAAGCAGAGTGTCTTCCAGGAAACAGCAGAAGTATTCTGTTCAATTCCTCTGTTTCCTTCCTCTGTTTTGTCTGTAGCAGTCTTTGATTTCTTTGATATTTGCCACAGGAGCTGTTCACCTGATTCTTAAAGCCTTTTCAACATTGCTCTCAGGAAATGCTTTCTCTATCCAATAATGTTTGCGTGACAGATCGTGCAAATGACCACTACGTTGATGTTAGAATAGTGTGAAAGGATATTGCTTACTGCCTGATGTTTCACCAGCTGACAAGGGTGGATGACTATCAATAAGTCATCAGTCATAAGTCTGGGAAAAGAAAAAATCACATCCAGATTTCTCTGGTTTTTGGAACCGTGGAACTAAATTTTAAGAGTAGATCCTCTTCGACTTTTTCTAAATGTCTTATTTGTATGTATCTCTTGTCAATGCTCTTGATCTCTAAGGACATTTGCAAAGCAAATCTCTTCCCATTGGAAGCAGATCTCACCATCTTAGTCATTCTTTCTTCTTAAGCAATCTATTATTAAAACTCTTCTATTCTTTTTAATACAGCCAGGTTGTCAGTGAAAGTGTGCAGAATATATCATTCCATCTGGACACTGCCAGGTTTCTTAGTGTTTGGGTTGCTAGCTGTTTTGGTCCACCAAACATGTCAAGAATTCACTTGTCTGGAAAAATGAAGTCTAAATTAAAGAAAATGTAACCTTTATAATCTCTGATCTTCTTCCTACTATGCACATCCTTACTCTTCCTGGAGCTAGAATACAATATGAAAACTATGCAAACTTCCAGCTTTAAGATGACAGGACTTTTCTTGTCAGGTTAAGAAATCCTTTTCCTATTTTCTCTGCACATCTCTAATTATTAGGTCTTGATCAAATTCCCTTCTCACATGATCCACAACTCTGCTTGTTTGCTGCTCTAAGTTCAACTGTTTCCAGCATGAAGACCCAGAGTGGTAACTCTCTCAGGTAACCTGCTTCCCTAATTTCCATGAGACTCCTTTTAAAAGCTGTTGGTTTAAAGATTGATGTCAGGTCTTCTCCTAGTTCCTGAACTATCTAATAAGTTGCATTATATTTTCTTTTTTCTTATTTCGTTCAAAAGACACCATCTCTCAAAGGTATATGAAAGCCTACAACACATAAATAACATGCATGCAATAGAACTGGAGAGTTGCTTTTTGTTCCAAAAGAAAGACAGTGTCATTCAAGATTATTCCTAATTACTATCCAGTCTGTTGGTAGAAACTTACTTTATTAAATGAACTTTGGTTAATAAGGCAACATTTGGCGTCTTTAAGCTTGAATCCAAGGTGAAACTTCTGTTTAACTATATTTTGTTATTTTGTTTTCTATGCAAAGCAGAGGTCTGAGAATGCTTTGCAGTGATTTATGACAACTGTTTATTCTCAAATGGAGCTGAGTAGAACTGTATAAAACACCTGGAAAAAGAGTCAAGAAACTTAGCAACCCTGCAAGTTATATTTTCAGAATCAGTCAGTAAAAGATATCTAAAATAAAATTCTCACTCATTTTACATTCAATTTATTGCAAAAATCTTTCCTCTGAACAAGATCGGTGTTCTGTTGCTAACCATTCTGAATTTTGCATGACAATTCTAACAGCAGATTTGTCTTTTTAACCTTATGATTCATGTCTCTGAATGCTTTTATCACTTTCCTTTTGCAGTAATAGCAAACTTCTACAATTGGTCTTCAATTCCACTTGCATTTTAAACTCTTCCTATAGTAAATAAGAAAGATCAGTTTCACTTCTGACTGCTTCATGATGACAGTTGTCACTGTCCTTTTTTTTCTGTGTGTTTGGTTTTGGTCACTCTTCTCTCCCTTATGCTGACACTCAGCATTTGGAAAATCAGCATCACAATATCTTTCTTCAAACCTCACAATCCATGAAACCTTCCTAAGGAGCAGTAATAAAGCTGAAAATATGCAGCAATGACTACCTGTCATATCCACTACCCTTAATCTACTTTGCTTTTTATTTATGACCACAAATTATCCCTTGCATATCTATCTCATGTGATAAACCTCAAGCATAGAATACCGGGCATCTTTTTTGTCCTGCATTTGTATAATAGCTACAACAGTAGCTACACAAAAACGTCTCATTGGAACAAATAAAAACAGAATTTTTATTCAGATCTGGCAGAGTTACAGAATGTAAACAATATTGTTTTATATATTCAGCCTTAATTCATGAAACCACTTTCACTCTGGTATGCCCCAGTGCTTCAAAAGGACAGATACCCTCTAAAATCTACCATTCAAATGGATTGTATCAACATGGAAAAATTAAAATCCTACTGATTATATTAGACCAAGTATTGGAAACAATAAGATTCCATGTAGAATTAAGTAAAAAAAAAGATAAATTCAAAGATTTTACTTTGAAACATTATTTTTTAAACAATCCACATTTTTCATTTGAATATTTGTACCAGAGTGTATATTTATTTTATGGACAACAATTGTTACAATCCAAAGTATGGAAATATTTTAGCATTTATTTTCTCAGACTCTAAATAGTCCTTTAGAAGGCAAAACAATGAAAAAAGTTTGGTCATCTGGAAAGGTTATGAAAAAGCAAACAAGAATCTCCATGACAGAGGAAGGAGAGAAAGATGTTCATGTTCTTTTCCAGGAATAATGATGCTGATGTTCACAAATTTGCTTTTCTATTTTGTCTCTGCTTAACCTTCACTCTCCCAAGAGGAACAACATTTGCCACTGACAAATTATTCACATTGTGTCAAATGACACTAATCAAGTAATTTATTAGCATAAGTTTTCAACTGTTCCTCTGAACAACAGCACTAAATAGACAATTAATCCTCAAGTCATGCTGTGGGTATTAATAGAAGCTAAAATAGAGAAGGACAGTTTAGCAGGAACATTTTGGTCAATTAGGTAAACAATACATATAAACTCAAGTAACTGATTTATTATTTATCTATCTAATATTTGGGTTGAACTATGAAGTCCTTTGAAAAGAAAAGAAAAGAGGTTATTGTGAAGATAAACAAGAAAATACTGCTTACTACTCCAGGAAAAATTGAGATTATGAAGATGATATTTGTGACAATTTTGTTTTAAAATAGATAATAGTTGAATTATTATTTAAATCATAAAGAAGATTTTTATATCCTTAGGGCAGCTTCACTTGATTTCAGACTGATATTGTAGCCAGATTTTCAGAACAGTCCTTCATCATTCCTTATCTGCAAATCAGTGTCAACAATTGGACACTGACAGCCCCCTTCAAAAATTTGCTTTATTCCCTTACTATATAATTTCTTTTGTAAGCTCTTTGTTCGCAGTGGTCAACTGTAAAAATCCTTGAAAATCATTCTGTGGGAATTTCTAAAATAAAGATCAAAGCACTGTGGAGCATGGCTTGAGCAAGCTGCCCCAAATGATACACAAAAAAAGAAATCTACCAACGAAATGCCTAACACATATTTTTCGTCTGGAAAAAAGTTCAACAGATGATTCTGATTCTATTAATTTTCATAATTACTGAAAAACCTGATATATAGTAGCCTTGAAAAACCATATGAGTTCTTCCACCACAGTTTATGCTATGAATTCTTAGTATCTCAGCTATTCAAAATCTATCAACCTCATATTTGAAACTTCATTTAAAAAATCAACAAACATTGAGTATAAAGACCTTGCACATTTAATGATTTCCTCTTCTCACATAAACAAATTTTAAGTTTGGGTTTAGATTTAGTATTTGCCGCATCTTTTGGAGGAACAAAACTATCACATGAGATGAGCAACCTAAATTAAATTTTCCATAACAGAAACAAAGCATGTTTTCCATCCACCAGCTACTATCAGCAAAATTTAAATTCAGAATTATCTGTATTTTTTTATTTCTATGTACATTGTTTCAGACTTACTAGCAGATCATATTTCCTAAAAAGTACCATTCTTTGCAGCTATCTGAGCAAAGAACATTATGCAAGACAAGTTTGACACAATTTCTATTGGTTCACCTCCTCCCTGACACATCTGGTTAAATCAAGTTTATGTGATTAAATGGTAATGAGATAATCAGGAGTATAGCAAATGAGTGGATGTTCTGCTAATATGGAAAGCTCTGGTCTTGTCATTTGCCCCTGCTCGGCAGAAATCAAGTTGGGAACAACATTCTCAGGTGCTAAATAAGTTTGACTCTACCTCAAAATGAAGCAGCTGAGGAAAATTAACTAATTTGGAACAAAATTATTGTAATGAAATGAAATTCTAACAGTGTATTGATCATACCAAGTAATATACATGGTATATTCAATTTAACAGTAAGAAATATGTGGTATTATTAAGCATGTATATTGTATTTTTATTATTATTATTTCTGGTTTACTGTTTAAAAAATCCTCCCATACTTTTATGCATTTAAAGAAGACTACTGAAAGCAAAGTGTGGTGTTATTTGTTTGTTTTTTTTTTTTTATTTTGTTATTAGAATGTAAATTGCCCAGCTATCTGTAAGGACTCTAGGTCAGCAAGCACACAGAGAGTTGCTACTGAGAGTATCCCTGAAACTTAGGTGTTTCTGTATTTGCTCAACTAATTCTTCAGGCTGAAAACAAACACCTTCCTGAAAAAAGAATTGGAGTTACAAGGCCTCTGCCAAGATAAGAATTTCAGCAATATCCAGCTGTCTGAGTTATATTTGAAGCTCTGATCTCTGTGCTGATGAATACACTCACTGTCAAAAATTGAGAACAGCAGTAATGCTGTTCTTTTCTGTGGTATCTTCATCCTGGCTGACAACTGTTTCTCTTTTCCTCCTCCTGCGCTAGTAGGAATATAGCTGCTGAGAAAAGGTTGAGTTCATTCTGTTTCCATCAGGCTGAACGTGTTTGTTACTTTTTCCTTCCCTCTGCACATTATATCTTCCCACTAACTGCTGTTCTGTTCTCTTCTGTGTTATATTATGATATTATCATTGCCTAAAAGAAATCTGGAAAACCCAGGTTAGCAGCAGGCCAGATCTTCATTTATCACCTGTAGAATTGCTGTGCATCTTATTTCTCACTCCTGGCATCCTATTTTTAAATCAAGTACAATTTAATTATTGTTAATTGGAATTAGTTTGAGCATATTTCACACCAACATTTGCCTACTACTGTGTTCATTGAATAGCTGAGCTATAATTTTCATTGTTGCAGCTGGCTTTGGAAGGACAGCTCTATCTGTTTATGGTGGCAACTGAGTCTGTGGTTTTATATATGTTTAAAATTCAGACAACATTTTGGTGTGCTGTAATAACACTTTAGAAACACATCTAATGTGATTACCTGGACACGTGCCATGAAGCTGCAGTCAGCTCTCCGTGCCATGAAGCATTTTCTTCCTGTCTACCCAGACACACATATTTGGGCATTGCTAAGGTATAGATATCCACTGAGAATCACAGTTGGTGGGAATTAGCTGATCATTCAGAAATCATTTTCCCTGGAGTGCCCAAAAAATATTCACAAGTCCCTGTAGACTGACTGAACATTAACCTGCAGGATGTGAACTACTGCACCATTCTCATTTCTCTGCATCACTGTAGGAAAAGATAGGCAAGTCAGATGTTGCCAAAACATAAATGGTAAGAGGTAGGATTTGTTGGAAAAGAATTTGCATCATTCTTCTTTCACACAGAGGCATGAACTTAGTGGAAAGGACAGAAAGGTAATAGCCTAAAATTATCATACTTTTCTTCTGATAAGCTAGAAAAATGTCAACAATTCACTGAAACTGTCAGAGAAGCTTAAGTGGAGACATTACAAGGAATGATAGTTTATGACTTATCTTTCAAAAATTTCAGAAGTATTCCATCTATTTAGAAATTTCACAGAGTCCTGAAAGTGTACATTATACATGTTGAAAAAGGGAAAAAATCCACTAGGGAATCAAGAGTTATTTCTTTAAATATTTCCCCTATATTTTGGAATCAAAAATTAATGTCTGTATCAAGAATAGCATGGCCAGAAGGAATAGGAAACAGATCATCCCCCTGCACTGGGCAATGGTGAGGTCATGCCTCAAGTGCTGCATTCAGTTTTGGCGCCCTCAGTTGATAAAGGACATTGAGGTGTCAGAGTGGGTCCAGAGAAAGGCCACAAGGCTTTAGGGTCCAGAAGGTTCTAGGAACCATGTCTTATGAGGAACGAGGAGGGAACTGTTATGGCCCACCCCCATGAAGGTAGGGGTAACCCAAGTTCTTGTTAACAGAAACTTGTGGGGCAAATTAGAGTGAAACAACAATGAGTGATCACTGTTTGTAAATATAGATGGATGCAGGTTTTATTTTAGAACAATCTAGTTGCAATGAAGGGCAGATATTTATTCTGTAATTATGTAATTTTGGTTATTATCTATGGTAAAATAGCAATATGAAAACATAAAAATATAACTTGAAAAAATGTATAAATAAAAGACAGAAAGAGAAAGAAGGGCTAAGAATAGAAACATACAAAATCACCACTCATGGATCTCACTACAAGACTTGACTGTTGCAATTTAGTTGTCCATTGGTGTAAGTGATGGTCTTGATCTGTCAGGAGTGGGGGAAGGAACCCCTAAAAGACAAAGTCTGGTAGGTAAAATACACTCAGGCTAGATGGGAACACCCTGGTGACTTTCCTGTGTGTGGGCAAGTTTTACATTAAATGGTCTCTTGCAACAGAGACTTTTGGATTATGTGCAGTCCTTTGGTGGAAGGCTTCAGGAATGCACGTGGGCATCTCTCATGGTTTATGACACCTCCTTGGCTGCCTCCTACATTGGTGCAGTTGAGCCAGTTATGCCCCATCAGACCTTCCCTAGGGGAAGAAGTTTTACAACTCAGAGAGTTGTGAAGGGGAAGGCAATTAGCCTTCCTAAAATCCCACACTGCAGGACTTGCCTCTTATTGGCATCAAAGTCTGGTTTTTAGCCCCCGGGTGGTGATAGTTCACAACCTCTGTCTTATGCAGACTAGCCATCACACACCCAAAAACTCACCTCCTCCCTCAAGGAATGCAAACCAAATCTCAGCAAAGCATCCTGATGCCTCCTCAAATGGGCAAATATTTTGAGTAATTAATCATTAATAGTCCAATCTCTCACAGGAGCTGGGTTTGTTTAGTCTAGAGAAGAAAAAACTCAAGGGGAATCACACTGCTCTCCACAACCACCTGAAAGGAGGTTGTAGTAGGTGTCTTCATGTCTTCTACCATGCCTGAAGTGAGAGGACCAGAGGAAATAGCCTTAGTTGAGATGGGATATTCAGGTTAAATATTAGGAAAAATAAATGCTGTTAGGGTGCTCAGCCATTGGAATAGGTTGCTCACAGAGGCTCTGGAGTTGCCATCCCTGGAGGTGTTCAAGAGGCATCTGGATCTGGTACTGGGTGATGATTTAGCGATTTAGGGGTTTCAGTTGTAGTGCTGGGTGGATAGTTGGGCTGGATGATCTTGAAGATCTCTTCCAACCTAGATAATTCTATGACTTTCTTATTCAAACGTTCTTTCAGAAACAAAAGAACACACTTCAGTGTAGAAAAATATCCTTTAGAATACTGATGGAAATTTCTTGTGCCAAGTATCCATTACAATAATTTTAGTTGATTCATATTCATATTTATGGGTTCCTTCCCCCACACAAAAGCTCAGGTTCTATGAAAGAAAACTCCCTTCTCCTGGTTTCAATACTTTTCCCAAACATTATTTTAATAGATATTTGAGGGACCGAAAGAGGAATAATAGTACTCTTGAGGGAAATAAGTGCACCTAAAATTCTGCAATGTGTACGACAACAAATTGGATGATCACCTTTTTAGACATGCAAGAAGAATTTTAAAGTCATCCTTGAGAGGAAAATACCTTGAGAGGAAAATGTCAGCTTTTTTCTGACCTATTAAACAATTTAATCACAACATTTCATTATCCAAAAAAAAACCCTAGACCAATTTCTCTCCTTATTGTGGCTTGGTGATCAAGAGAGATGTCTGCTGCAGGTGGTACGTGAGGTCTTCACATGCAAGAAAGTAATTTTAAAAATCTGCAGTCTAGGGAATACTAAAGATTTTATCATCATTTCTCAATTAAAAAATGGAAGGATAATCACTGGGCCCTGATTTTTTAAAGAGTTATGAAATTTTGCACATATTCCTGGGGACAGGTTGTGACTTCAGTAGTTAGGAATGATTTCAACAGGTGAGAATTATCTCTTTCAGTGCTGACATGTGAATAAGAGAATGCATAAATCATTATGCTCCTTTCTTGGTTCACCTAGGCAGCTCAGGAGATCCCAGTTCATGAAGCCTTGTGATGTGATGCTGTATCAGCATCTGAGATACAATTCTCCAGCTTAGCCCATTCCAAGAAAATTATTAAGGAAGCTTTTCCAGTTGCCAGGACTGGAGTTTAATTTAGCCCTCAGGTATCTAATGAATAGGTAGATTAGAACTTGATCAATCAAGCCCCTCATTTTACTCTAAAAACTTCTTTTAATGGAGTGGTATAAAAATATCTAGCAAACAATATTTGGCACTCCTTTAAAATAAATGACAAAATTTTATTCTGCATCATCCAATGCAATACCATCATTCAAAATAAAAAGTCCTTATTCAGCCTTTTTATTAAAAGATTAAGACATTTAACTATCATAAATCTACCAAGGGGATCTATGCCTTCAATTTTAGAATGTACAGAAGTAATTAGGCTGACACATCCAAAGTGGATTTCTTGAGAATGGAAGACAAATAATGAAGAGAGTGAAGAAATTTACCTTTTGGTTCTCATGGAAGGAGTTATCCATTTTTCGATGTACATAAAGAACCTCTATTAAAGTTACAGAAATCCCAAATTTGTTTAGTCATCCTCACTCAGTCAAAATAACCAGGGAATATAGTCACACCTGTAATTCTTCCCCGTTTTCTCTTCTTGTTCCTTGCATTCAGTCTTATGGCAAATGTAGAAACAGTAAACTGAGAAAAAAAAATACCCATCTAGGGTTTAATTCCTCATGCAAGCACACCAGTATCTAATTCTCTTTCCTTTTTCTCCTCCATCATGCAAGTGTTTGATCTCCAAAAACTTAGGCTTTGGGCTTCCATCTAGAACCTTAGCCTTAAGTTAATAATCTAAATGAAATTGTGAGCTCTAAGAAAGAAAACCAAATCCCATCTAAGTCAACCTCTCTTTTTCCAAAGACGGAACTTACAGAAGGCGTTTCATGACACTGTGGTTTAGGTTCCTCACACCAGCAAGGTGTTTTGGAGCGGGCATGAGAAGAGGAAGCAGGATAAGATACACTCTCCACTCTCCCTTCAGAGGTGCTGCCATATGGTGCAGCTTTGTGCTGGTGTATGAACATCTTTCATTCTTTGCTTTCTTCCATGGGCAATCATCCATCAAGCATCAGTGCACCGTGTCCAGCATGCTGCCAGTACAGCCTGCACCTCTCCAGGGGTGCATTCTGCTTCAGTTATGCAAACCCCAACATTATTGCTGATTTCCTGCAGGCCAATGTGTTTCCCTGTGCAATTTAGCTTCATTAGAGTTACTGTACAGCATGCACAAAAAGATCATTTCTCTTTCAAATTGTCTCTGTGTAAAACATTACAAATTCAAATTAAGAGTTCATGGCTTAACAAGAGATAACCCTGGCCTTTCTCAATGTAAGGTCAGTAAAGATTTTCCTTTACTGGCAAAAAACATGGTCAGTGAATAATGATTCTAGAAATTATATTATTGTAAAAAGGGCAATGCAAATGGTTTCAGCATGTGCAGCAACCTTACCTTTAAGTCCAAACATCAAATTGAAAAATATGAAGTGTGCCAACATCAAAAGCAGCAGCTCACTAGGTAATAAGATGAAAGCAGTGTGAAAACTCAGGGAAGCATTTTGAAAATTACATGTCTAGAATAACAATAATTGTGATAATTATATAAATATTTCATATGTTAATAGCTCTATATGTACTGACAAATCTGTATATTCACTCTTATATACCATATATCTGTAAGTAAGATATATTTTTATATACATATGTATGTAATATATATTTTTATATACATACAGAGGTTTTTATATATTCACATATATTTATTTATTTTTTAAAATATATATATGTATATACACACACATATATAATATACACACACATATATATGTACTTTTACAAATGCATGTATGCGTATATGTGCAGGAAAGCTTTATTTTATATATATTTCCAAGAGTTATTCATTCTGAGTTTTCCTTTTGCTAAATACAATCCATAGGGCAGTGATAGGTTTGACAAAGAGGAGATGCTAATTACAGTTGAGTACAGACTGACCTTCTAGGGAAGCAGCAATGATTTGCATGTGGTAATCTCTGCTCTGTATTTCTTCCACCTCACTCTTCTTGCTCTCTTAGGCTTGTTAAATTAATGAATCATATTGTGGCTGATATAGCTAACAGGAGAGGTCATTTAGTGAAGTGTGGACCAGCATGTCCTGCTTGAACAGTATGTGATATCTTCAAAATCCCTTTCTCTCCTGCAGGGAAAGCAAAAGCTTCATCAGCTCCGCCGTGCCAAATGCATTCTCCTGTAAATGGTACTTCCCACAAAAAAAGAATAGTGAAAATCTTCACTCAGAAAGAGGCACCCAGGTTGCACCTTGCTGCACCACAGTGGAAGCACAGACACCCGTCTGCAGGGCAGCCCTATGCGGGGATCACTGGCAGAGCTACAACAGCGCTGAGGGCCAAGACATTGCACCACGCTTGTGAAGCGCATCCTGTGAGGAGGCCAACGGGAGGCAAAGGGCCAGGGAGAGCTGGGGTCACTGAGTCCATGATTGCTTTGCCCAGGGGCTGGAACCACAGCATCAGAAATGTCTCCAAGCTCCTGTGGGTGAGCAGGCAGGAATCTGGAGCTGAGCCCTGTATCCAGATCTATCAGTGAAACAGCGCCAGTGAAAAATGTTTAATCCTCAAAACAGTTCTGGCAAATAAATATTAAAAATACAATTCCACATTCACTTCTAGGTAACAGGGAAAATAAATACAGCTTGTTTTCTCAGACTCCATGTCCCAATTTTGTAGGTTCATTTCCTGTGAATTTTAGTGCAATTGCCTACTGCTGTCTTTAAAAGCTAACACTTAAAAGAAAAAAAACTTTTATCTGGGTCTCAGTCAGGCCTCTATAATTAATACTCTTCTGACAAAAGAAAATGTCGTCCTAGTGCATGCAGTGAACTGCAGGGGAAAATATTCATAGTTAGATGTCTAAGTGGCTAATTTGCTGCTGCTGACACATGGTCAGACAGCTACAGTGTCTAATACCTAGCAATTAAATTACATTGAAAATGGAAGGAGGTTTGAAACTGAGTCCATCAAGACAAAGAACACTGTAAAATTTGAAATTTCAAGTACTGGAAGACTACACTTAGTGTTTTCTACTCTAGTATCAACACTTTAAAAAAAATCAATATTCAGTAGGCAGTGGGCAATCAGTAAACTAAGCACTCTATGGATTTAGTACTCTTCCTACAGAAAAATGGGACATGTACACTGCTAGACAGAATACAATAATAATTCAGTGTCAATTGCAGAGTTTTTATTCTGAAATGCACTTTTTCGTAACAGTATTTTATGTGAATCATTAATTCTTACACCTAAAAATATGTATCCTTGAGCTATAAAAGATATGGTACATCCTCATTCTTTACAATCTGCAAAAAAACCCGTACTCATACCGATAATTTTGAAGCAGATATAAAGAATGACAGCACTAGTTGATTTCAGTAGCGTGTACTGCATTCTTCTATAAAGCTATTTAATACAAATCTGCCTCCTATAAAGCTATTTAATGCAAGCCTGCCTCATGCTGGTTTCCATTTCCACTGATGTTCTTTACAGCTCATCTGCTCTAAAAAGAGCTAGATCTATTTTCAGGATATCCAGGGTAGGTTGAAGGGATCAAATTACTCTTGCCTGTCACAGACCAGGCTCAGCTTTTGTAGTTGCTGAGTTTTGGTAGGGGGCTGCTGACCCCCAACACCCACAATATCCACAAGGGCTGCTTAGCAAGGGGCAAGCTGCTGTTCACACACTTTCAATATCCACCCAAACATCCACGATGATAGCCATGAATAGAAAAGTGAGGATGTGCAATCAATGTACAGGTCCGTACTAAAAATCAATACTTTAAGTGTTTTCCTACATTTTCAAAGCAATCAGAGAGAGAAGTTATGAGGAATCAAACAAACCCACAATAGATTTTTGAGAAATTGGAGAGGGCTTCTCCATCATGAATGATTCCCCATTTTTTCTATTTTGTATAACAACTTTTCAACACAAATTATGAGGGTTTTCTAAAATTTATTTTTATCAGTCTCAGTTTTAATGGAATTGTATTTGCCTGCAATGATTATGGCTTTCTTTTTCTTTTCTACAACAGTCTTGCTTCATGACTCAAAAAAATCTTGTTTAGCCTCTCTCTTTGTACTAATACAAAAGGCAGCAGTGTTGGATGGATTCAGTAACAAATACTCAAAAGAGGTTGAATATTTAGTATCAGAATTAAAATGCAGACTCTTCCCCTCTATCTGGGCAACATTTAAGTTGAGAATTGAAGACATTCTAGGGGTACGAGAGTTTATGAGTCTTATTTACACAAAACAATTACTAAACATCTAATTACCAAACTTCTACATCATGTGACGATGAGCCTTGATCTGGTAAGGTGCTGAACAGGAGTTTCTACATGCTTAAAAAAGATGCCAGGGTATGATTAGCAACCCTAAAACTCCAAGAAATGACCAGGCAAATATGGATTTTTTTTCAGTGAAACTGATCAGACAGACTATAGAAATATCTGAAGTGTGAATTGCAGTTGTTGTGATGGTTTGCAAAAGGGATGGCAAAAAATTTATGGGGTTTTTAAAGTGCTCTCAGAATATTCCTACATTCTTCCATAGACATACTGTTATATTCTAGTTGCCCTGAGAAATGCAGTGGGAAGATGAGGCCTTGAATGGCTTAGAGTTTAATGCTAGTTCCACTTATCTTTCTCTTAATAATATGTTTGGGTTTTAGCTGCAGTTTGAAAAACCAAGTAGTGTCAAAATCTTAAAGATTTAGGGATCATAAGAAGAAAAATAACCATTAATTATATTACAAGTGTAAATTTGCTTATTTACCCACAGTACAAAACATTAAATTTGGAAATTCTTGCTTGAAATCCTGTTCTTGCTCCAGATTTGCAATTTCTCTCAGCATAGTTAGCAGGCAAAGTTGTGAAGACCATGGACCAGATTTTCTAAGATACTCAGATATTTAAATAGGCAGCTGAGTATCTAGAATGACTAGCTTTAGGCATGTAAATGCTGCAAAGAGTATAAAAACCTCATTAATGACTTTTGACAATAAAAACCTATGTGGAGATTACCTTGAATACAGGAAAGAATTTCCACTATCTTAATCGTGACTGCTGAACAGACACATTCTGAGATGCAAAAGAAAAGGTACCTATTAATGAAGAAATTAAGCAGTTCAGATGAGCTAGCTGAACATTTCCTGTCTACAGTTGAAAGATAAATACTCATTTTTTGTGCAAGGCTTGTTTCCTTTATTATATGTGAAAAATATACATTCAGATGAAAAAGAAATAGGCAGAAACTAACTATTACAACAGTGTAATAAAATAGGTTGTTACTGTCCTATAAACATCTATACAGAAATAATACAATTTTAAACAAATGGAAAAGTATAAGACATAAATGCAAGTTATGGCAGCATCAGACTCCAGTTTATACTGAGGTAGTTGATCCTGTTTTTTCGACTCCATAAATATATAGCTATGAGACATAAACTAGGTAGTCTTACACCATCTTGTTAGCACTATTCTATATGACATACCCTTCTGTGGCTTCTCAAGTTATGTTGTCAAAAGGACAAAAATTCAGTTTTGTCTTTTCCTACATGGAGTATGTGGGGTTTCCTGAAGGAAAATACACGTATCTTTTTGTAGCTTCCACTGGAACCTGCAGTTCAAGTCCTGTCCTACACACAGGCACTGTCCTTGTGCCAGCATATCATAGATAGTCAGCTGCAACTTGTACTTCATATCAAGGACACAACAGTACTTAATGGCCATTAAAAGTAATTAATGGTCTTAGAAGTTCCATGTTTGGCAACCACTGCCTATGACTCCTTAGCAGAGGTGTCTTTCTGTAAGCCATCTCACACATAAACCATAATCCCAGACCTCAGAGCTACTGAAAATACTTTTATAGTCACTTTGATGTGATAGAAATTCCAGTCAGAGACTGTAATTTTTCCAACAAGTTTTCCTCTCAGAAAACCTTTGGTAGCTGCCTGGTTTGGATATTTTCCACAAGCAAGTATTTTCTGTACCTATCACTAGTAAACTCCAGGCTCTGTGAATCTACCCAGGATTATATTTTCTGTCCTCCCTGGTAGTAGTCATCACTTCCCACAGCATGCCAGTCCTTAAGACAAATATTCTGTCTTTGTCACCAATCAATAATTAAGAATCTACCTCCTATCTACTGTCCCCTCAATGTTCAGACAGATCCTGGCACAGAAACAAGAGGAGCACACTATTTGAGGTACATTTTCTGTGCACAGCAGACCTTCCCCTCACAATTTCAACCACAGCATTTTTACCTTGGTTTGAAAAAATGTAAATTAGATTGAAGTACATTACTTTATCTAACACTGAAAAACCAAGTCAAAGAATTCATCTCCATCAACCTTCTGCAACATTGAATTTAAAAATACTGGAAAAATACTCTGTCAGGAGAGGTTCTCTTTTCTTTCTTTGCTTCATGTTTACAAGGTATGATTTTGTATTCTTTATGTAGTGGCAATGGCCAATAAATACCCTTAAAAATTTAAAAAAATCAATTTATCTGTTTTCTTCATTGACATCTTAGACATACATACAGTACATGCACCCTGAGCATTTGTGGACTTCTCTTTTCTCAAGCAGCAAATATTGAAGAACATAAAACAATAATAAGGAAAAGTATATAAACAAGTTAAACATATAATGGTCATTTCCTAGCCCCTGAATATTACATGGACTTCCTGATCTGGAAGTAGAATTTTCTGACAAAATCAGAGAAGAATATTTAATCCAAACCTGTGCAAGTCAATGATTCTGGAGCATAGTCAAATGTTTAACAAGAAATCATGAATGCATAGCTCTAAATTTTGGTGATAGTTCAAGCCCTAACTACATACCCATAAAAAATACAAAACATTTAATGAGTTAAAAAGGCATCCCACACTAAAAAAGTTAAATTACATCTAAATTTGGAGACTTTTAAAGACATTTTTATTCTTCCCAACACCTCTCAATAATCAGAACAGGCTATTTTGAATCATTAGGAAAACAAGAATCAACCATTAGCACTGATAATAATCACAATAACTCTAATCAAGTTAGCGAATTACAAAGTCAAAAAATAAAAGTGATAAGAGCATCATTTCTGTTTGAATTAATTAAAGCTGTCCCAGTTTATTTCAGAATACTGCTCAGGAGTAACTCAGCCATATATTTATCCCTAGAGAGACACAAATTATTACTTATTTCAATAACTAAAGTGACCTGATAAAAGTTCACAACACAAATAGGCGGCATCAACCTTAACTGCTCTTAATTTATTTTACACACAGAAATGAGCTGGTGTGAAGACCAAAGCAATACCGAAATCAGTGCAAAAACAATGGAAGCACGACAAATAATTATGTCCTATTTTTAGGTCTTTGCCCTAGCAGCTCCTTCCTTTGCTATGATATGTTAAAGAGAACAAAACACTTATTAAGACTGATTTCAATTTGTTCTTGGCCTGTGCTGCAGGTCCTTTTGTTTTCCTTAGGTTGAAAGCCTGCTTGGTGCTCCCAACCTGCTCACCCCAGCTTGCCCAGCAGGGGTGACTCACCCTACACTTTGGCCTTTTGGACACATTGCAGCACGAGTGTTTTGTCTATGAGAAGCAGTGGGATAATGCAGCTACTCTAGCTGCTTTCATCTCAAATGGAAGAACAATGCTGTGGAAAAGGGCCCTTGCATCAGGGATACAATATCCTAATGAAGTTCTTTCTAATCAAAGAAAGATTCTTTCTAGTGAATAAGCAGCTAGAGCTTCACATCATGCATTAGAAAGATGAACACAGGGGACTCATGTCCACATTCAAAACTGTGATTAGAGGGGTTTAAAGAAATTATTAAAGACTCTTCCTTTATCCACAAAACCAACCACCTGTAACCCATGCTAACCCTGCTAAGCTCCCATAAAAGAGAACCTAGCCAGCTCCCTCAGAAGAATCAAGAGCAATATCTGCATCTTAAGTGACTGTACCCATAACCTGAATTCATATAGTCTTTTTACTCACCCATTGTGTAAGTGAATCCATTAAATCACTTAATCAGATCAAGGGGGAAGAACTGGAACAAGCAAGAACAGGAACAGACCAAGAGCCTGTTTTTCAAAAGTATAACCAATCAAAATGAATGAGAAATGAGGCTGCAAGATGACCAGGTCCACTCCATTAGAGCATAATAATTTTTTTTTTTACCTCTGCTCTATACTGGCCATTTTCAAATAAGAAGCTTTTTGTGAAACTCATAATAGCAATAATGATTTCAGTGAATAATGCTCTTAAAAGCCACTAGACTGAGGAGATCCACTAGGTATGTCTATCTCCTTGATATATTTTGTGATCCCTAAAGTGTCGCCATAACTACAGAAACAAAAAAATACTGTACTACTCAGCTGATACATTATTGTAATACAGAATGGAAGACTGTTCCCAGGGCTCTCATATGACTCTATTTGTGCCAGTTATAGTTTCTATATATACATCCACACTTGAAATGAATGGTCTAAAACACTGTTGTGAAAATTGCACATTTCACACCTCCAGGACTAATCCTTAACAATTTACAGCCATGTTCAGGAGTAAACTCTTGGTCATTTTTCATCAAATGGGCACTATGTAGAATTTCAAATGTCTGGATCCCTAGAGGATCTTTGATTTTTTGAAATGTATTTTACCTCCTTAGAAGAGGAAAAAGAATATTGATCTTATCACACAAAAGACCATTATGAATAATACTGATGAAAGGTTTCTATTAATATTAATAATGGTAATCTATCTCTGTGACTAATGAGTAAAACATAGACTGAAGAGGTCAGAAGTTAAAAAAAAATTCTAAGTTGCTCCAGGATCTGATCCAAACTCACTGAAATATAGTGAAATATAGGCAAAACTTTTCAGTGGGCTGACCTATAGTGAATAAGACAGAATGCATAAGTCCTTTTGAGCCCAGTGAGAGACATATCTGTACAGAGTATTCCTGATGTTCATTTTTACATAATATTAACTTTGCATGCAGAGAAATTTTTGTGAATTTTAAAAGGCTTTTCTGCTACCTTAAATATTCACAGATAAAAATTTGGGCAGGAATCCTAGTTTTTCTCACAGGTGCTTTGAAGGGGTGGAGCCTAGAGCCAGGTGGGCATGAGTACGTTGCTGTTCTATAGCACCCACATCATTCCTGGTGGGCATGGAGCAGGGCAGTGCAGCCTCTGGAAGGTCCTGCTTCCAAAGGTGTTTGTCTGTTGCTGTTTTTCATTTTCTCAGGGAATGCCAGCTGAAGAAATGTCCACCATCTTGCCTTTGTCTTGGGAAAACCGCGTTTCACTGCCAGGCTGTGGAATCATCCACGGGGTTGTCTTTGTCTGGGCAGCAGTATGGAACTCGTTGGGGTGCCGAGCATCTTTTTGTGTGTAATTCACCCCCTCTTTTACATACTTTTGTTATTGACATTGTTGCTGTTACTGTTGGTACCTTATCCCATTGGTCGTTATCAGTAGATGGTTGTCTAAACCCACAGTCTCTGCCTTTATCTCTCTCTCACTGGAGGAGGGCAGAGGAAAGAGGGAGGACTTACTTGGAGTCTAATTCTATGCTGATTTTAAACCATTACAGCAAAGTTGCAGGAAGGAAATCCTCTTCTGTCCAACCCAATGTGCTCTCATTGAAAAACTATACCCTGCACCATATTAATATGCACTAAAATAGTTTTTCATAACTATTACATTCTTTTCCATGGGAGACAGTTGTATTTAATTTATGTTAATAATGCACATTTTCTTCATTTTCACTATTTTATATTTCAATCCTGAACAAAAGGCCACTTAATTATTTTTCCATATTCTCATCTACCAAACAAATTTTAAATATTTCACTTATGAACTAAGCATCCTAGCATTATGATTTTCCTTTATAATGAATTTGTGCAGCTGTAAGTTGATTCTATCACTATTTTATGATTTTCTTTGGTTTATTTGTGTTAAACTTGTAGTAAAGAATGTACAGCAATCTGTCAATAGAGCATAATGTAATTAGAAAAAACCAGTACTGATATTCCTTATTTTATGGCATCAGTCTCCACTGTGTTAACCAGAGCAGAACTCTGCCACTGTATCAAACTATAAACAAGCTATCAAATTGCAGTTCACTGTGTGCTATTGCACATCCTCACTCTACTCATCCCTGACAACTCACTCTAAATTACTACTTTGCAGAAGTTGAACTCTCTTGAGTAAATCTTTTAAGCTAATTTTCGCTCACTTTTCATTTTTCACTCTTTAATTCCAGGTTCAACCTATTTGCACTGCTGTCATCAACTTATATGTGTAATATATATGCATTCCTAAATGTCCATATATTAGGCTTTTTTGTATCCTTTTTCAAACCATTAGGATAGAAACATAGTCTTTATCCCCTTAGACATCCTCCTATACCTCATTAGACTTCTTTCTGTGAACGTGTTTCCTGTGCATTACAGGCATTTTTGGTATTTCAAACACTGATTTCAGTCATAAAATGTCTTAAAATTCAAACCACATAGCTGAAATCTTTCAAAAAAACTTTCATGGATTTTTACCAAGGCCTTTTATAAAATGCAAATTCACATAAAATAAATTCCATTAGTCTACTAATTTCATAATGCTGTGGAAAAGAAGGACTGACAGGAATTCTCAATGAAATAATTATTGGATCAGTTCAGTTTAGGCCTTTTTTCTCTTGAAATTGCTCAACATCTGCATCATCTGTCCTGACAGAAACATAATATTTCTCCCATTAATAGATTTTCTAGGATTATTACTGAAATTTGATGATCCTCTGTGAAAACTAGACTGATGTTACAAATCTACATTTCTATTCCTTACATCATCAAAATGAAAAAATATTTAACAGACATTTAAAATTTATATCTCAAAAATACATTCTTTTTGCTGATTTTTTTTTTGTACTAAAACTACAAAAAAAATTTAGGAAAAGAAAGGTTTGCATGTGATCACTCAGGCAAGGGAAGAGAAAATTCTATACCAAAAGAGAAGGTTTACCTTAGATATTAATGCATCAGTCTTTTTTTAAGGTCTCTCCTTTTTTAAATTTCTTTTTTATTTTTTAATTTAATGACATTTCTAAGCAGAAAAAGTGCAAAAATGCAGACCAATCATCATCCTATATCATTTAATTATAATTTGAAAACATAGTATAGAAGCTTAAGAGCTTCGATATAAAGCAGAGAAGGGTCAAACTTCTCTGTTGGATTCAGGAGAAAAAATCTGTCTGGTAAAAATCTCATCATCATCTTTGGCCCCAAAACTGTGCTGAGAAACTTATTTGACTCTGAATCATAACAGTCCCACTCCAAAATACCCCAGGAGAAAAGTTCTTGAGGAACTATCCCAAATGAGACAAGCAGAGGAAACCAAAGAACAGGCATGAGAGTTTCAGAGGGATGATACATAGGCCTGAAGACAGCGCTTTTATTTTGTATTGTTATTGTATTTTATTACCATAGTTAAACAAAATGTTTTGGGGTTTGCTTAGGGCTTTTTTTTTTTTCTCCAGGAAGAATAACTGACTCCAGAGTTAAAATGTTTTTTTGTGACCATGTTTTGTATCTACATATTAATGTATATTTGTGTGGAAATAACAGTCTTCCTGTTCTCTAGACCACTTCGATTTGAGTCTGGACAGTGACCATGAAGATGCTTGTACTAGAAGCTAATTAAATTTTAGTGTAAATCATCAATATGTACTGTCTTTTTAAACTTATGTACATAACAAATAAAAAGTAGAATACATGCAAGGCAATTTGGATGTGTATAGCGCAACAGAACAGCATGAACTTCACAATACAGGAGGAAACTCATTCCATTGAAGGGCAATCCCCAATTTGCCCAAGAGTTTGGCTGCTTGGCACTGGCCGATTGTTTCTTCCAATTCTCCCTCCCTTCAATTTCACTCAACATCTTCTCCAGTTACACTTTTCTGTTTTATCCAGTATTATTCCCTCCCTTGCAGGGAACCTCATGGAATTAATGGTCCACTATGCTTTTTGTTTGATAGGCAAGACTAAAGACTACTCACATGCTTCTCTTTTCAGTAAGAGCTCATACCTACATACAAATATTTTGGCTGAGATCCTAATCATCGCATTATAATAATTGTTAATCAATGACAATAATATATATGAAATATAAAAATTATTAAAGAGACATCAATCTCCCTCCTTTAACTGGCAAGAAGCATGCACATGCAGTAACGCTACCACCTTAATGACTTCTCAACCTATTCTGAAATGATATGAGAAATCTAGAAGGACTTCAAGCTACTCAACGGGAGTTCTCAAATGGATATCTTACAGACATATTAACCTAAAATAAGTTGAAACTGTTCAGAATATACATTTTCATGAGCAGAGGAAAGATACTTTTGATTGAACATGTTTATAGGCTTAAATTTCTTAAAGAAGGTCTTTAATTCAGTGCTTTGAGCTCAGTGTGGGTATTTTGGATAAAGGCCGTCCCAAAACTATAACAGCATCCTCCAAAATATGACAGTAAAACCCAAGTTTTTCATGCTTCATTCCAGACTAAAATAATGTTCTCAAACCCAGTAAAAAAGTCAGATTCCAAAGTTTGTAGTTAAGAGTTTGGTTCATTTTCCAGATGATTTACAAGGGAAAACCATCTATGGGCAGATGCAATAATTGCAAATAGAACCTGTTCATAACTGCTTATGCCCTTGTTTGATGGATATCTTCCAATTTCTCATTGTTAACAAAGACTTTTGGAACATTGTTTTGAGACAACTTTAATGTATAAATCATACTTTTTCAGCAAAAGTTGTATTAGTTCATCAGCTAAAAAGTTTATGCATTCTGGCATACATTTATTACACCATGTTTGATCTAAAATGAGTTTGGTTTTCAGACGATTATATTTGAGAAAGAAGATAAGATTTCTGTAATCATTTCCAATAAAATGAAAATGTGTATATTAATTATATTTATATAACTTATATTTTCCAATAAAATCAAAATGCCTAGATTTCCTACTTAATTGCAATACCATTGACCTTATTACAATTCCTGTAGGTATAGACTGCTCAGAAATATCCGAAATAAAGTTTTTATTGATCTAGTATGAAAGTCAAACAATTTCAGATGCTAAATTTTACTGAAAGCTTAATTCCATTAATATATTTATGACTATGAGCACAGAGGTAATTTTCTGGAAAACAATTACAAGCTGCTAATATATATGCATATGATTATGAATAAATTTCATGGAAAAAATCAAAATTATTTATCAATAGAAGTAAAGCAAAAAAATACATACTCTACTGTGCAAAAATTTTATTTGGTTTGCTTTCTAGCATGTACTCTACAGTTCAGGCAGAATGTAAGTGGATTTCTAGTTCCCACACCCAATAAGTGTTTGGGTTTTTGCGGTTTTTTTAGGTGTCCTTATTTCTTTCAAGTAGTACTGCTTCTGCTCACTTAATTTCTGTTTTTGTATAATGATTTGTTGAACTAATAAAAGCCTAAAATAATTAAACCAAATGATTTTAGGAAGTGAGTTGTAAAATTATGGCTTCTGCTTTGTTATTTCACAAAACTAAAATATGCAGATGAAAATTGTCTCATATTGCATCTGAGGTATTTAGACACTTAACATTCTAATTTCATATTTTGTATTTCAAAGAGTACAGCATCAGAAACTGTTCTGAGAAATCAAATCATACATTATATCATTCCAGAAATGAATAAAAAAATCAAAGGACAGAAAAAAAGATGGATCAAATCTTATCATAAAATTCATAGAAACTAAATAAAAACATCCAAGAGCATGTATTTAATTTATTGAAAGATTATTTAATAGTAATTAATTTATTATGGTGAATAGAATAACCCAGTATCCATATTGACAGAAGATGAGAACATGATTTTACCTTGTATTCATAAAATGCCTTTCACAATGCAGTCTTAATCGTAAGATCACAAGGCAGTCATAACAAGTAAGCTAAGCAGCAGCCCCAGCAGGAAAGATTATTTTAAAATAGAATTCACACAAGCTAGAACCTTCAAAAAGGTATTCATAACACATTGAATTTACCCACGTGCTTAAGCATTTTAAGGATCAGGGTCTATGCTAATGACAAAACTGATAGGCAAAACATGCAGATGGGTAAGGTCAAGAAAGAGGAAAGAAAGAACAACAGTAACACAAAAATATGTTCCACACAGAATGTGTGAGCTGCCGCCTGCCAAGTGGTTAGCAGTAGGCAGTTCTGTGTAGGCATGGTGGAAGAAGCCAGGCGTGCAGAAAGAGCATGAGGTCTGCTTGGCTCCTCATGCTGGGGCTTCGTAAGTGCCACAGGGAAATATTTGCTCAAAGTCAGTCCCAGTGCTTCACCAGTGAAGGAACATCAGAATCATACCTACTGATCCCATGCCTTCTAAATGCCTAATTCAGCTAAATAATCTAGCTGGGTGAATTTACCTTCTCCGTTTAAGTACTTAAGGGACAGAGCAGTGATTCAGCATAAAGAATATACACAGCTGTAAGTTTCTTATATTACTTTATATGGCATGTTTTCCCAAAATTTATCATATTCAAAATGAATTATTTGCCAATAAAACCTATGTGATGTGTGTAAAATTTTGTAGCTGTAACATTTAGTCTTCAATATCTGGAGAAAATTTGAGAGCAGTGGGTAAACAAGAGCATGATGATGTTTAACAAAGACAAGTACAAAGTCTTGCACCTGGGGAAGGTAACCAAACTGCCCAGTACATAATAGGATCTGTGCGCCAGGGGATCAGCCTTGCTGGGGTAGCTCTTGGGGTTGTGGTGGACAACAAGCTGAACATGAATCAGCAGAGCACTTCTGTATCAAGAAATCCCATTCTGTACTGAATCTGCAGGAGCATGACTACCAGAGCAAGAGTCACAATCATCCTGCTCTACTCAGCACTCCTCGGCTGCACCCAGAGTACTGTGTTCAATTCTGGTCCCAACAACTCAAGAGCAACATGGAGAAATCAGAGGGGCTCCACAGGACAACCTTGAATATGACCAAAGGCCTGGAAGACCTGCCTTGTGAGGAAAGGCTTTCTAACACCTGAGGAAAGGTGTTAGATCTTTTCTCTCTGGAGAAGAGACAACTTATGGGGAAGTCATCACGGTATTCCAGTACTTAAAACACGGCTACAGAGAGAACACAGGCTCTTTCTTCACAGTGACATGGAGATGACTGGAAGCAACAGGATCGGTTTCATCTCAGCACAAAAAGGTCATTAGCTACCAACAGCCATTCACTGGAATGGGGTGTGGCAGAGTCCCCATCAAAAGAGTTTCGTGATGTGCAATTGCACAGCATGCTAGATAATCTCATCTAGGCTCCCACCATTCTCATGAAAGATTGGATCAGATGATCTTCCAAGGTCCATTCCAAAATGGTCTTTCCTGTGATTCTATGATATTTGTCACTATAAATTGTAACTGTGGTTTTATAATCTTAATTTATAACAGGCTTTCCTTGCTTTTATATCTAAACAGTCATTGACTTAGATCTGCTGCCTTCATATGATTCTTTTACTACATTCTTTTAATGTAATTCTATTACTTGAGCTAGATTTTATATTACTGTGAAGAATCATCTTACACAGTTAAAATGGAAATTTACAAATCAACACTATTTTTCTTAAAATGCAGTGCTATTATGGTATTCTGCTACAAACCCACAACCATAACAGATAAGCATATTTCGTTTGTATAAGAATTTAAATTAAGTTAATAGCACTGTAAATTTCATAAATTTCCTACGTTAGCAGCAGCATTCTAAATCTGTGAATAAGGTTCCAACCAAATTAACCTGCTATTGAGTGTTTAAGAAAGCTAAGTAGAGACCATAAGTGCTTTTTAATTTTGGTGAAACCTGAGTTATTTACAACCCTTTCTTTTTTATTAACAGAAACAAGTCATTGATCTCATGTGTAGAAACACATATTTACCTCATGTGTAGAAACATATTTACCATATCTTCCACATGTTGCACAGAGCACTGTTACTACAAAGCACTGTTGGTTAAGCATATTTCCTACTAAATTATCTGATTTCATATTCAAATTTTTGTAATTTTATTACACTAATATGTTGGACTGAGTTTTTGCATCCCAGATGTCAGTCAACTGAAAATTATTTAGCATTTTTAGAGCTGTAAGGGAAAGTGAAATAAAGGGGAGGAAGAAAGACTTAGTCCAGATTTTTTTTTTTTTTTTTTTTAATGACTAGTTAAATATATGTGAAAGCAAGGAAAATAAAATACGGTTGTGGAAGACTGTGTCTGTACTTATCAATCCAAAAAGCTGTGGCTTCCATGCACAGACAGAATCTCTGGGAAAATATGGTTTTAAACCTGACTTGGGAAGGAAAGATAGAAAATTGATGGTCTTTGCTTGATTGTCTCCCATTACAAAATTACTCCCTAAGGTCTATTCCTACTGCAAGTCAGGAAAGACATTTTTTAAAATTTTTCTTTGCATCATCTCATCATTGAAAAAAGAAGTCACTTTTTTCATTTCAGCTTTTTTAGAAGTTATCTCTTTTAAAGATTCTAATTTGTTGTGCCTTTCTTTCACAGCACTATCAAATTATAAATAGTATTCCAGGAAAGTATTTTCCTCCAAAAAATATTCTTCAATCCAAACTACATTTAACTATGACATAAATTCTTTTTTCTAAGTAGGATGACTCAAAAAATCTTGAAACATAAAGGTTAACTAAACATTTGCTCTACTGCTTCCTCTGTATACCCACATATTTTCCAGATTCCCTTCCTTTCTCTATTAACTGTACACAGCTATTAACCATGCATGGACAAATTTAATTACTGTATGCAATCAGTGTCACTCCATAATTTTGCCTCCAAACATTGTTAATGGATTTTTGTGGCAGTTGTTGCAAAAAAACTGATGCAAGTTTAGCTTGCTAGGTTAGAAAATATCTTCCTATGAAAGTATGACTGTTCAGCTGCAGTGTCTTACTAAAGATTATAGATACTTAACATCTTGCATGCATTGCTTTAAAATTATTTTTCATTTGCCTATGTGCACTCTTTGTGTGAGGCAATAAGCCTAGTATATCTAAGCCTCTCTGTAACACAAAATCCATCTTCTTTCATTATGGCATTAAAAGGTTATTGCTGGATCTCGAAAGCAAGTTAAAATTCTTCACTCTTTCTTAAACAGCAGCAGCTGAATGCAAGATAAAAAAGTATCTAAAAAAGCTGATTGCATGGAAAAAAATAGAATTAAATTTAAATTCCCATAAAACTCAGAAATTTTAAACCCAAGAAATTAAATGCAAATATTTTGACAAAATAAGGATGAAAGGAAGGTCTTTAGGGTATTCAAAATAAGCATGGTTTGATTCCAAGTTGGATTGAAACAAATATCCCAACAGCAATATATGTATCTCTGTGAAATGAAAATGCTGAGTTTCAAAATGTAAAGAAAACCAAAAGGTTGTGAGACACTGTACTGATTTAGGACTTCCTGAAAACCTTTGCCAACAGGGCGTCTATGGATCCCAGCTTTCTTTTCTGGAAACCAATAATGGTTTCTGCCCTTTCTCAGAAGTCTGGCACTTCTATGCTCATGTTGAGTGCAGAACTGTGAACTCAGCCAAATGGAGTCTCCATCTGTCCAGATCTATGGGAGCTGTGTTACTGTGCTTATCTCACTAAAATTATGCAATTTTTTCTCTATGTATTTTATTCTAATCATTGATTAATTTTCTTTCCCTGTGTTTTTGACAGCTTTCACCCACTCCCTTCCAAATAACAAAATGCAAGATGAATTTACACCTTACCTGTTAACTGAGACTTTGGCCCAAATTAACCCATCACCACATAACCATGTTAGATCAATATAATGTAATTTATTTCCAGCATTTAGTTTCTATTAATTTCTCATAATAACGCAGTCATCATGTCAAGGATTATTCTCTCAAATGTTTTAAGCAATGCAGTTACGTTCAGGTCCTTGGGAATTATTCCCTCTCATGCAAATAAATTACAGAATCATGGAGTAGGTTTGGTTGGAAGGGACCTTTGAAGATCAGCTTGCCCAAACCCCTGCTGTAGTCAGGGACACCTTTTACTGGATCAGAATGCTCAAAGCCCTATCCAGTCAGTGTTTTCACTGATGGGGCAGCAGGCAGTAACCAGGCAGCAGACATATTCATGACCAAAGACTGTGGGAGGGTTTCTGCCTTTTATTGTAAGTGTAAATTTATTAACAGTTTCCCTTCAAACACATAACAGTTGCTTCTTTTGCTATGAGAATTCTTAATAGAACTGTTGTCACTTTTATTTACTCCCAGTAATATGATTGCAATGAGCCAAATCACTTGGTAAAATTTTGCGGTTCAGAATGTAAAATTCATTCTCTAGACACTCATTTCTATGAATGAATACACTATTCCCTGTTCATAAATTATATAAGAGATTTTAAGAAAATGTAGACTTTGCATTTACAGGTCTAGGAGATGTTTATGCACAGAACAAATAGAGCAAACAGGTCTACATAGCAAGGTGTTTATAACCTCCTATATTGAGCTGGTAATGACTACTGGGATAATGAAATTTGGTTTTGCTTTAAGTTTTGCCTCCATATGTTTTATGTCCAGAAATAGTCTGAATGCAATGATGAAAAACACTTATGATCTTTTTCCTTCTTTCTTTTTTAATAATTTAAAGTGTAAGTCTACTACCAAAATATGTGGTCTGTATAAGAAATAATCAAACATATTTTTCTTTGCAATAATATTCAATAGGAGAATTACTCTCAAGCCAGAATACTTTTAGGTAAGTACAGTAGTCCTTTCAAAACATGACATTTCCTGAAATCATACTCATCTGAATTCCACACAGAAGACTACACAATAAGTCAGCTAAATTCCCATGCCTTCTCTCTGTTGTGTTCCTTACTGGCGAGTTGGTCTCCATGTGTGGTGGTTTGACCCTGGCTGCACACCAGGGGCCCACCAAAGCTGATCTGTCATCCCATCCTTAGATGACAGAAAATAGAGTTCATGAGTAGGGATCAGTTCAGGGAGAGATCACTTACCTGCTAACATCATGGATAAGACAAATTTGGGGAAAATAATTTTATTTCAAATAAAATCAGAGTACGGTAATAATAAATAAAATCAAGTATTAAAAGCATCTTCCCCTCCCCCACCTTCTTACCAGGCTGAACTTTATTCCTGATTTCATCTCTACCTTTCCCCCACAGCCACACAGGAGGATAGGGAATGAGGGCTCATCCCACATTGTTTCTACTGCTCCTTCCTTCTCAGGGAGAGAACACCTCACACCCTTCTACTGCTCCAGAATGGAGGTCCTTCCCATAGGAGACAGCCCTCCAAAAACTTCTCCAAAATGTGTCTCCCATGGCAGCTCTTCATGAACTGCTCCAGCATGGATCCTTTCCACGGGGTGCAGTCCTTCAGGAACAGGCTGCTCCAGAGCGCGTCCCCTGTGGAATCACAAATCCTACCAGCAAACCTGCTGCAGCATGAGCTAACTTCCTCACAGGGCCAGAGGATCTGCCAGGAGCCTGCTCCAGCACAGGCTTCCCATGGAATAACAGCTCTTTCAGACATCCACCTGCTCTGTCATGGGATCCTCCATGCACTGTTGGTGGATCTCTGCTCTTGGTGCTCCTCCATGGGCTACACAGGCACAGCTGCTTCGCCATGGTCTGCACCATGGGCCTACCAGGAATCTCTGCTCTGGTGCTTGGAGCACCTCCTGTCCTTCTCCTCCTCCTCCTCCACTGACCTTGGTCTCACAGAGCTGTTTCTCTCACACAGTTTTACTCCTCTCCCTGGCTGCAGTTGCAGCTGCACAGCAATTTTCTTCCTTCTTAAAACCACATTGTCTCAGAGGCTCAGCCCTCATCGTCACTGATGGGCTTGGCCTTGGCCAGCAGTGGCTCTGTCTTGGAGCCAGCTGGCCTGTCATGGAGCCAGATGGCATTGGCTTTCTTGGACATGGGGGAAGCTTCTGGCAGCCTCCCACAGAAGCCATCCCTGCAGCCCCCCATTAAACCATGGCAAGCAAACCCAGCACAGGAAAAAAAAGCAACAAGATAAAATTGTGCAGGTTTTTATTGAGTGAAAAGAACACTATTTCTACAAATGAAAACAAAATCAGGAATCCATGTGTGCAGGTAATGTTTCCAGAGAGCTATAGCAAACATTTAACAAATAAAAGTGGTAAATTCCTTCAGAAAGGTCCTACCACAGCCTGTGTTAATTAACTGCTGTCTGCTGTCTAGTCTACTTTAGTGGATAGTGATTCCCTTCAGAAGCATTGCCAGCTATGTTGGCATGGGTTTCATGAGATAAAGGGAGTCTGAGCACTGGGATCAGATTTCTGCCTATGTGTTAAGTTTTATTCAGACAGGAGACAGCACTCAAACATTAACAATCCTTTTTTAGTATCTCAGTATGCAGGTGAAAATTCTTCTGTTTTTCCTTCAAGAATGTAAAATCAAGCTTTTAAAAATTATTTTTAAAAGTAAATTTTATTTATTTATTTAATTAAATAAATAAAATTTTAAAAATGTAAAATAATGTGCTCCCTATATCATTGCACTAAACAGATTTGGTTGTCTCAAACTGATGCTTTCTTGTATTTTTCATATTTTTTCCAGTGCTGACTCTGGGTTCAAAAGATTTCCTGAAAGCAGCTGGCTCAGAAGCAGCTGCGGCAAGATTTAACACTGCCTGTCACCTTGTAAGAAGAAGAGTGGGAGCAGAAGCAATTTCCATGTCATTCACTGAAAAGGAACTCTGACACTTCAGGTGGAAACTAAGTAAAAAATGTGAATGATGGTCTGCCACTTGCCTCTGCTGAGGTGCGACTCACTTGCCTAAATCTGATCCTATCAAGACACTCATGTTCAGGACTCCAGTCCTTTAGTTTTGCCAAAAATTACACAGACCTTGTGTCAAACATTTTAGTCTGGCTTTACAGTCACACAGATGCTACAGGCTTGCTGTGACTCCCAAAATGCAAAATACCAAGGCAGATATACACAATGAGAGCAAAGTATTAACAGAATACTGGTAAAGTGAATAGATTAATAACCTCAAAAGGAGAAAATACTAAAGAAATATTAAAGTGATGTTTTTAAGTACTACTAGGATCACTCAATTTCTCAAAAATTCCACTCTATGCTTCTACTTCTGAGTAAGATCAACCAAGTCATATAAGCTATTGCTCTCACATGTTTGGGTTTGTGGTATTCTTATTGTTTTTTCTACAGAAATCACCATAGGGCGCTCAGAGACAGGTTAAAACGGAGGTTTTTTGTTTTAAAAACGTCCTTCAAGATGCCATAATTAAAAATCTTCCCCATTCTCTACTTCGGCTTAACTGTCTGTGCTCTGATGTTCATTTGTGTCTGCATTGGTAAACAATTAAGAGTACTATTAACAGCACTCCAAATTATGGGCCAAAGTAAGTGTTTGGAAAGTTCTAGCTACACTTTCACTGGGAATTAGAAGGTAAAAGCCTTAAATGCTATGATTCAGTGTCTTTAAGATTTTGGGTGAGAGTATGTGCCTTAATTATGCTGCTAAGTACAGCTGAGTATGTTTGTCTCTGATGTTCTTTAGTGCTTTACTGTTATTGCATCATATTGACTACAAGGTGATTACTCTTTAAGTTAATAAATAAGGCTCAAAATCCCAAGATACACATACAGAAAAAATTCTTTTCTGGAATGCCCTGTCAGAGATCAAATCCACCACATGATGTATTTTAAAGACCCCTGTTTCAATTAGTTGTGCTGACAATAAGTAATAAACCTGCTATCTGATATACAGAAAAAGAAAAGGAGAAAAGTATATTGGGAAGCACTACAGAACTTACATCTCATATAAGCTATGACCAGGAGTTATCAACAATCAAGGAGGAAATAAGGAACACAAGGATGTATGAAAATGTCATACAGGATTTTTTACAGCCAAATATTAGCCTTATTTCAGGGAAACAACAAAAAGATTGTCTCAGTTTTGATGGCATAACAAAAGAATTAGACACATAATTCTGCTAAACACCGCCTTAAAGGCTGAAGTTGAAAGTCTAGACTCACCCCTTCTGCTTTCTGACAATGCCAGAGTTCATACTTTTTCAGCATCAGAGTTCCCTGAACATCAAGTAATGCTTCTGGGGGCACCTTCTAACACCTCACTTTCATCAGCACCCCTTTCAGCTTGAGTCCTATGCCAAACTATGATTTTTTCCAGCTCTTTGACTGAAAGAATTTACTGATTTATGTATTCACAGAATCCTCATTTTCCTTTTTGCCCATCACTCAATGGTACCAGACAAGGATAGAGTTGCATTCTGTCACCACATTTGTAACACTTAATTTTCTCTTGCAGGAGACATGCATATTGGTTCACACTCATCTCTTTTGGAATTAAACAATTTTGTGAGGAGGAACTAAGGTTAAATATGTAATGAGTGAATCCAGGCAGCTTCCATTGTACCCAGATCCAGTTACAAATGGTTTAGATATATCATTCAAGCTTGCCTCTTCTAGAAATGACAACAAATTCCTGTACATAACCTCAAAGCTCCTCTGGCCTCCATTTGTGTTCTTGAAAGTCCAAAAATATATCTTGTCAATGAATGTGTGTTCCTTTGTGATGATGGGTTTGCAAAGTGTCCTTGGACACTTCAGACACTCAGAGCTGAATCCATCATCCTGCACCTTTTACACACACTTGGGAACTCTCCCAGAGCCTGTTTTGGACTTGCAAGAACATTACATAGTGGCCAGATGAGCTATGAAGCTAAGCACAGGAATGAGTTGGTCGCTTCTAGAAGCTGGCAATCTTGCTCTAATTGCACTAAAATAATGAATATAGCAGTGGGTGAGGGTATTTGACCAGTTGCCTTTCATGCTTGCTGGGAGTAGGCACTGCAACAATCATTACTCAGATGGGCAGCTGGTTTTCTTTTCAGAGAGTACAAGATGGTTTGCTGTAAAAGGAAAAAAGAAAAAAAAAAAAGAAAAATAAAGAAAAAAAGATTTTTTTTAGAGGAAAATGAATGTTTGAGGAATGTGGGCAGCTGAGGAATAGGGATCTGGGACCAAACAGAGAAGCCGAGTTATAAAACTTAGATATATTCTTAGGATTCTTACAACCCACCACCAGGTGATTATGTTATTCTGCGGGACACAAAAAAAAAATTGAGATTTGATTCCAAAAGATGGAGGAGGCTGCAGATGCTATAGTTTCAAGGCAAGTTCCATAACTACTAAAAAGGCAACAGAACTGTCTCATCTCACAGGGGAAAAGAAGGAAAAAAGATCCCCAATCAAGCCAAACAACAGGCTCATGTTGGATATTTGAAAGCAATGGGAGTGTATTTTCATGAGAAGTTTAGGTTAATGAAGCCCAGGTGTTGCTTAAGCTTGAAGTTTTGATGCCTTAAAAGGGCATAAGAGATTGTAATGTACATCAGTAAAATTAGTGTTTCTTCTGACTACATGATGCAACTCCCTCTCCAGACAGCTCTAAACAAGCAGTGGGTCTTTGCTTCTTCTGCTGCTTTGCAGGGCTGAGGGTCTTGCTGAAATGACAAAATATGAAAGATTTTATTCTACTACAGTTATCTATAGAAGCAAGATCTGGGTGACTGTTTCTGTCACAAGTAGTTGAAGAAACAGAGATTAATTAAGTGCAGTAAGGTATTTCTTTCTCCATGCCCGTATGCAGATCATTCTGTTATAATCAGCCAAGAACAGCAAAATAATGGATCAAAACTATCTTCCAGGCATTTCTCACTACCCTGATGACAGAAATATGTAATACACTAGAAGAAATAATAAAATATTTATTATTTTTCTAATAATGAAATAATGCGCATGCTAGAGTTTGGAGCCGTTATCCTGAAGATCAAATTTGTTGCATACAATTTTTCTTACATCTAATTTAAGTCATACTATGTTTTGACCTTAAAACAAATATGCTACTGAATACACAAACATATATGAAGAAATACAAGATTACTTTTGACAGGAAAAGGCTAGATTACTATTATTATCTATGTTTTCCCTATACATTTTATAAAAAAAATACTTTATGGAATAGCATATAGAACAATGACTACCATATCACATGAAAGTAATTTCCTCCCCAGGCTGCTGATTTTCTTTTTTTTCCTTAAATCTGAATGCAAATTTTTATGTGTAGGTCAGAACCTCCTTGGTCCCAAGAAGATAAACATTAAAATCACATAGACTTGTAAAGGTTGTTTCTAATATTAACCAACAAGGGAAAGGAATAAATAAAGCTGTGCACTTCAATGAGCTTCTCCAAAACAAAAGTACTCAGGTATAAGAAGAGGCTATTACATGTCTAAGATCAAAGTAGGAGAAGCAGAACTTAAACCTCCAGGAAAGAGAATATTGGCTTAAATGATCAAGAAGTGTAAGTGATTCATTAAGTCTAATTGGGCTTCTGCTCCTTGAGGGCTTGTCGGAACAGCAGATCCGACTTGTCGGGAGCCACACTGCCACATCTATCTTGTGGGATCAGAATACAAATTTCTCTCTATATGCTAAGATCATCATCAACACCACCTGGAGCTCTCAGTGGGTTTTCAGCACTCAATGTATTATTTTGAGGGTGTTATACTCCCTCTGTACCAAAAAGAATTGAGAAGAAGAGGAATATTTCCTCCTGACAACTGGAGAAGGTTCCAGAACCATTTAATTCAACAGACTTCCAATCAACTGTTTGCAGTCTGTTTTGCTTTGTGTATCTACATATACATTGCCATGTTGTGTAACACACTGTGCATGAACATACACTGTGTTTTCATGTTGTTTAACTAGGACCAATATGTTCTGTTCCACCCCAGAATTTCCACTGACTTTGCAAAAACTGACTGATAAAATTGACTGATAAAAGTCAGTGGATTCACTAGGATAAACCTTGAGCTTTCATTGTTCTTAGATGCATTTCAGTACACTTTCTTTTAGATTTCTTTAGCAGAAACTGCTGGTCACTGCTTGAGGAGAGGTCACCTTCATTGTAAAGATGAAGGCAAATCTGTGAGAAGCCTACTGAGATTACTTTTAGACAACCATTGTATTAGTTCCATCTCTGAACATTTACAGATCTTTTTTTTGTCACGACAGATTTTGTTCTATCAGCAGCAAACCGCAATCAGCGTAGGAAGTGTTTTCTCTATTTATGATGGGGGACATGGCATTTTCAGGCTTTTTTCTAACCCCAGCAATAACACAAGATGTCAGATGCCACCCTTAGGGAAATGCATTTTAAATTAAACAAACATACATTCCTGGCTGCTTTTTTGCCTTATTTTTTAAGTCTCTATGAAAGGAAAAGTCAAATCTAGTCTCTCTGCTTCACTTTGTTAGTTAGGGTGCTCAAAGATTTTGTTTGAATAAAAGAAGTAAACGTAATTCACAATGAGGATTTTAAAAATATTTCCCCATTTCAGCTCCTGTCTTTCCCTCTCACAGTGATTTGGCAATAGATTCCCTTGCTTCCTTTATCAGTTGCTGAGAAATTGTTCTTCTCTATGTAGACTCATTTCAAATAAAGAGAAGCAGTTGGAGACACTTCTGGTTTCAAATATTTCTTTAGAAGGTAGTGCACAAGAAGTACTCATCCTTTCTCCTAAATCCCTGAGCTGTTCCTTACGACAGAATGAACTGAAATCCAAAAGAAAACACTCTCATGCCAAAAGCTGCAGCAGTTTGGCCCTATTTGTTTTCCTCTCAATAAAACCAGGGAAGCACATTAAAAATGGAAAGAAACCTCATTAGTGAATCTGCTAATTCTATCTAAGTGAAAAGATCGAGTGGTTTTGGTGAAGAGAACCGGTAGATCACTCACTCTTAAGATAATTTTGAAAGATGTGGCCAAGGCAACTAAAATTAAGATTCAATCTGGAATGTAATCTTTTTTTAAGGAAAGAGGTATGGCTGGCATTGTGCAGCGTGGATGAATTAGAACAAAATTGTAGCCCTTCAGTGTTGGTCGGTTTCCTGCCAGTCTTATATAAATCAAATAGGTGGTAAAATTTGACTGAAACTTACCAGCAAGAGGTTTGATTTGGATAATAAGCAAGTGGATAGGAACTGGGCCAGGTGTGAATAGTACAAACCCTTAGGTGAGATAAAAGTGAAAGAAGACAATTCTCTTGTTGTCTGTTTTTTTTTTTCTTTTTCCGTTAAGATGGCCAAGACATTTTTTTATTACTTAGGGGTTTTGGGAAGGGTCAGACTGTTATTGTGGGTTAAATAAATGGGACAAGTTAATCCTTGTGGACTATACTCTAAAACAGGTTAATTTATTCTTCAGTATGACAGAAAATATAATTTATTACTTTCTATCCCCAATTTTATGGCATAAATCAATAAGAAATTAGAGTGAGATATTATGTTTAGAATCAGTGATGCTGAACATTAATACAAAAGCTAATCACATAAAAGAAAAAAATCATTAAAATATTCCACTTTCTTTACTAAATCAGTGGAGAAGAATCTGTCTGCTGTGCAGAGAAATTCCTTTTTAGCTGCTTTTCTTCCTGTGGTCTGGAGGATTGTGCATTTTTTAACATATTTGAGAACATTAACAGAAATTTCCTTTCAGTGAAGCCTGAAATTTATTCAATAGCATCATTAATTTTCTGCAAAACTCCAATATTATTATCAAGTTCTCATATTTGTAAATGAACATATGCAAAATAAACTTCTATAGAAGAGTATAAAACATATCTCTTTTTATCTTTCCTTTGTTCTTTGAGTGTATCCTGGGGGACGTTTGGACATGTGTATGTACAGTGAATAGGAATATAAACAAAATACCTGTACTTCTTGGGTACTATGTTCATGATCTTCCTAGCATCAAATGAGCTTTTTTCCATGAATCTTGTTCCCTGAGATTTTGTCAGGATTGTTTCTGGATCTGTCTCTCCTTTCTGTACTTTTTATTGCGACAGATTTGGGTAATGTTTTTCAGTGGACAACTTTACTGTAGTTAGTGCATTTTATCCCCTTCCCTGTTGATGGTACATGAGGATACACTGCTACAAAATGTTTGTCTAGACTCAGAATGTAGCATCTAAATATAACAGTACAGTGTGAACTTACAATTTGTAGAAGAATGGCAACTTTGTATTTTATCCTAGTGTAACCTCTGTAATGGAAAGTTTATTAATTGAGGAGCTAGAAGTCCAGGAGGCACTGGAGATAAAAAAACAAGTGACTTTATAAATCTCTGAGGCTGTGACTGTTGTAATAATCCTCCAGAAGTGAACTGAGGTATCTTCTCCATTTACATGAGCTGGTTTAATGGAATGGGAATTGCTACGGCTAAGAGTACCAAACTTAAGGAGGTTTGGAGGGCAACCCTCCAGGGAAAGAATAATATTGATTATTAAAATAGATTGTGACAGAAGATAGAAATTACTTTCTAAAAGATATAGACCCTTGGGCTAAGAGTAAGTGTGGTATTATTCAGCCATCAGTTTAATATCTGAAATATCTTTTTTTTTTTAAGAGTATTCTCTTTGACACAGAATGGGTAAATGATTAATTAGATCTTTAACATCTCTAATTACTCTTTTCCTGTGATTTATAAATTCAAAAAAGTAGAATGTCCTAGCATGAGGGACACAGAGAAAATGTGTGAGTAAAGAGGAAAGCTTGAAACCAAATGCTGTGAGTCATATCATTTTTCTCTGATGGAGTTTTGAAGCCTGAATGATCATCTAGCCTGACCTCTGTAATATTACAGGCCATAAAATTTCACTTTGTTATACCAGCTCTAAGCCCAATTTATCTTAATAAAGAGATTAAAAAGTAGGAGTCAGATTTTCAATGATATTTAGGTCTTTAAAAGGTGGAGATAAAAATATCAGTACAAATTAGCTGCTTCTCATTGATTTCATGACATCCAACTGTGACTAAAAACCTGAGTAGATCTCTCTCTGAGGGTTTTGAATTACATTGAATGTCTGGTCACACCCATGGCCATATATACAAATAACAGTGCTACAAATAACAGTACTTTTTGCACTTTTCCAAATGTGATTCATAAGGCAAGATGAAAGCTCTTGGCAAGAGGCATGTTCATCCCCTTGACTGCACTGTGTAATAAGAAGCTAACATTTCTTCATTGTTTTGATGGGGATTTATATTCTTAACTCTAACTTCTCTCAAATGACCCCTCAAACTAGTGTCTGTGGATTAGAAAATTAGAAAGAGTTCAGCATTCTAAACACCAACCCTAAAAAAAGTGCCTTGATCTCACTATCAAATTTATTTCTAAAATAGCCTTATCAATGAGATCACAAGTGTGTACTCTAAGCATTCTAAGTGTCATCTTTAATGACATTTTAATAGGGATTCATACAAACTTCCTACGTATGGCCATGAAAAGATCTTCATAGTGTGATTTGGTAACTAAATTGCATTGAAAAAAATATATTATGTTCTGGAAAATATTAGCTTTCCAGATGTTTTAAGTAGAAATTGTGAGGGAGTTCAGTAACTATCCCTAAATTAAGTTTTACCTTAGCTTTTCCCTTCTGTAAATTACATAATTGTTCTTCTTTTTACTGCTGAGCAGAAGGTAAGTAGGAGTAAAATTACAAAACACATAGAAATATGTTATTATTTTTGCTGTGAAAAAAAATGTTAGAGAAGCAGAAAGAGCAACACTAAAAAGAAATGCATTTCCTTCCACCCTCACTTGAAATTCCCATTATGCATTCCACTACTACCCACCATCTCATAATAGAGGTTAAGCCAGGTGCATGTTTTATTAAGTACTTAGAAATTTCTCAGTAAACTTTTCTCACTTTGCAAGAGAATGCTATAGAAATAGGGTACTTCAAACTGCCAGATAAATTTGAGGGAAATTTGAACTTAAAACTAAGTCCAAGTAATTGTACTATGCAAATTATATTTCTCTAATTGGTAAACAAACCAGGATAGAAGAAGAGCAGCAGGAATCTTTCACTTCAACTGCAGCAGGGTTTTCAACACTCTCTCACAATACTTCTGCATCCAAGATAAGACATTATGATCTGGATGAGCATACAAGAGGTTAAAACAAAAAGGGTTGGGTGATCAGATCTAGAAGGTCTTGGTTAATGGGTTGTGTTCTCCGTGTTCTACCAGCCTGTCAGTAACAAAAGGGTCAGGTAGGAAACTTGTGAAACGTAGCAGGGAAAAGTGCCAAGTGCTGCCCCTGGGACAGAGAAGGACCTGTGATGGCAAAGGTTTTGGGCAGACAGGTTGGGATCAGCCCTGAGGGAAAGCCCCTGGGACCTGATGGGCAGTGAGCTGAGCCCCAGACAGCAAGGTAGCCAGGAGCTTTATGGGCAGGAACGTGGGCACTTAATACAGGCAGTGATCATTCCCCTCTGCCCAGTGTTCATCAGGGTACAACTTATGTCCAGTTTTGGAACCTCCTGTGCAAGAAAGAAATCAAAAAACTGTAGCAAGCTCAGCAGGATGGAGGAGATCAGAGCACTTGCCCTGTTTAAACCTGAATACAAGGGAACTCTGGGGACTCCTAATGATAGTCCCCACCCTGTGACTACTGGAAAATTTTTAGGCAGTCAGGGCCTCCACAGCCACACATTCTGGGAGGATGATATTCAGTGGCATGAACTAAAACTAGAGATGCTTATGTCGGATATGCAGAAGAAATTCCTGACTCTGAGGACACCCAGCACTGGAGCTGGCTGCCCAGACAAGCTCTGCAGCCTCCACCTGTGGAGGCTTTCGAAATCCAACAGCATAAATTCCTGAGCAGCCAAATATGACCTCAGAGCTACCCCGGTTGTGAGAATGGAGACTGCCTGATATCCTGTCTGAACCTGGATTGATTTTGGCTCTGAGAAAGATTAGGCAATAATAACATCCCCAGCCATCCTTAAATGTGTAACTAGAAAGACCAATGTCTTAAATTGGTCTTTCAACATTCAAACAAACAAAAAGACGGGAGGAGTCATTGGATCTCCAATTTCACAAGCTATTTTAGCTATAAAGGCTGAGAATTTTAATGTGCAAACCTGTCGAAGCCTGCCACCCTGATATCTGCCAGGTCAGAGAGTTCATCTGAAGGCCAAGTTATTCATGTCTTGAATTAAAATCTCCCTTGGCAGACATATCACAGAATTCCTACAGTTACACAGATATTAGAAAGGTTAATTCTGCTTCTCACCCACTGCAGTGGATGCTCCCTTCTATTGATAATTCACTCAACCATTTCCTTCTTTATTAACTTTAATTATCATCTCTTATTTAAATTACATCTCCACAAAACTTTTGTTAGAGAATTCTGAAAATGTTTCACATAAACAGGACTGCAAATATCAGTTTAACCTGGATTTCCTTAAAGACTATTAATTGCCTGAGATATTTATTTTCCCAGCTCATTAAATAAAATTTGTTTCAAATGTAATAAGGCTGGTTTAGGTTGTATTACTTTTTACTTTTGCAAACCATGGATGTAAAAATATTTCTCTTTCTGAAGATCCAAATCAGGGTGTTATTCACCACCTTCATTTGATCATCAAATGAACAATGATTTCTGATTCACTCAGAAGATGTTAAAAAAATCTGGAGTAAATAATGTTACCTACTTTAGGTTGCCCAGAAGTAAATGGTATTTTAAATAGTGTGACTTTAATTTTTTGGTCTACTTGGCCTACCCAACTCAAGTACTTTTCAGGTACTTAGACACAACTTAGTCACTAGTATCTCTCCCATAACTACTTTAATCTTATTTTCTTTTAGAGCAGTGTGCATATAAGCAATTATCTTTGCTTAAGACAATGACTTTAAGAGAACCAACTACAGCAAGCATAGGAAGTACATATTATTTTACAGTCCTTATGCTTTATTGCTAATTTAATTAGCTCCCATTTACCCACAAACACAGCTTGATGGATATATTCTCTTCTTTATTATGTCAATTAGCACCCCGCAACATGGTACTTCCCAAAATTATCTCATCTGTTGTAGATGACAATGCTCCTCAGTGGTCATATTCAGCAATATATAAGGCTCACTAGAGCTGGTCCTTGGCAGCTCTTCCCAATTTCTGCTTCCCTGAGGCTAAGGATGAGACTGTGATAATTAACAGGACCCTGAAAATTCTCTGCTCTGTAGGTGGAGAAGAGAGAAACAGCTCCAAAGGCAATTCTCCAGAAATCTTAGTTTTATCTATTAGTATTAGAAAAGCCAACACACTGAAGTGCATACTTTTCTTTTGTTTGCAGAGGCACTTGCAAACAAGCTTTGGGAAAAAAAAGACCTGTTGGTCTTTGCTGAAAGCAGAAAAAGCATGGCCAGTTTCACTGCTGTTAACTTTCAGAATCTCGTGTTAAGAGGGACCCAGCACCATGAATAACATCCAGGAGACACATATTCTAAATTAATGGAAAAATCCACCCTTTCACAGTAAACATCTAGTGCTGGTTCTGACAATTCCTATTTATTTTATGAGGAGAAATTACAACCTTCATATCCAGTGTATAACTAAACCCAAATATTACTGTAGCTATGGATATTAATTTACAACAAAATGTGCACAAAAATACAGCCTTTTATTTGTCTCTGCTTCTGTTCTGACATAGGCACTTCCTGCTAAAATATGGAGTGCATTATTCACTGCAGAATTCACGTAAACAAACGTCACACATGTATTTGCTCTTAGTCACGGCTAGGTGATTTCTTCTCACAACTGGTGACAAACTGGAGGAATTTTCACCTTTTTTTTCCTAAAAAAAATACCAAAACTTTCAAATTGAGCCAAATACTGCCTTTTCAGTGTGTTACTCAGTGTTCCAGCTAGTCACACAGAAGAGCTCCTGTTTACCCATACACAACTCCCTCCAATTGCAGCAGGATGTCTTCACTCAGAACTGGAATATAAATTCAAAAGGCAGAAGAGATACCAACCTCTTTAAGGACACCTTCTCTGGGACAGCCCAGATTAACTATTCCTAAAACTAAACAAATAAATACCCCAGGACTCCTAAATTTGAAATTCTATGAGCCTTTGGACTGTAGCATAATTGACTCAACTTTCTCTGCAGACAGTTTTCCCATCACAGAATCCTTTCTGTACAGATCTTGGCTTCTGAATGAAACATATTGTCATGGTTTGGGCTTGGCACAGAGCCAGTGCTTTCATGAGAATACTTTTTTTTTGGTGTCTGCTGTGAGATGTGATTAGGAATAAGTAAAGTAGGCTTTAGTTTAGAAATAAAGAAAACTTTATTACTTAAACTACAATAGAAGAAGGAAAAAACTATAAGGGAAAAAATTGAAAACTTTACAACAAGCACTTTCTTCTTCTCCACTACTAAAATTTCTCAATATGATACATTCTCTCTAATCACTAACTGCCCAGTCTGGCACTACTTTTTAGAATACTCAAACTTCAGTTTATGAAGAGGAGAGGAGTCTTTTTGCACTATAGGCTTCTCTTGAAACACGCTGAAACCTCGTGTGCTTCTATGTCACTCAGCACTGCTCGGAAAGTTTTTTTGCTGTTTGTGACATCTTTTTTCTATGCTTAGTGCTCTCACCACTGTGCATGGACTAGAGCTGCTTTTAGGGTTGTCTTTTAAGGATGCTTTGTTTTACTCTAAAAAGGCACAGTTTCTGCTTTGGGACATCTGTCCCCCCTATTTTTTCTACTTCTTGGGGCTGAGGGGTCTCTACAATGAACTTTCTTGGTTCTGAGGCACTGCCTCCCCCTAAATGCAGTCTCTGTGTCACAGGAATAAAACTGGGTGAGTCTATGGCTACACAAGAAAAGTCTAGTTAAAAGGTCACTTTAATTATCTCTCTCTTTACACAGCTAGTCTTTTCTACGTTTTTCGGGCCCAGTTCTTGGTTATCTCATTTCTTATCTTCTTTTTTATTTAGTTTTGAGGAGGATCAGTATTTTTGCAAGGTCTTAATCATGTAAGAAAAAAGGGTTAAAAATTTCAGTCTTTGTCTGTCCCAGATCTCCGGCACTCCCACACTCGCTGCTGCTCCGGCCGGGCACCTCCTCGCTGCACTCCCCCCCTTCCTTCTCCTCCTGGGCCGGCTGCTATCACATTTGTCGTCGCCGGCTCTCCTCTCTCTCTCTCCTGGGGGGGTGATGGCTGCCCGATGTCTCTTGGGGCTTCTCTACTCTTCTATCTTCAAGGGCTTCTTCGCTCTTATCTTTGTCCAGGCCCAGGCCTCCCACATGGCTGCCCCTCCCCTGCCCAGCAGCAGCGGCTGGACAGAGGAAGGGAGATCCGACCTCCTTCCCTCAAAGTCCCAAGACAGCCTCCCAGGCCTGAAGCTCTGCTTTTAACCCCTGTGTGTTCTCGGAGGTGTGTCCAAACCCCACTGGCCACATCAGGTGCTAATATCAAAATCTGAGCATCTATTGGTTTGACCACAGCATCTCATAATTCTTTCTTCTTCTTGGTCAAACTACCACACATATCCACATGCACCATTGTGGCAGACATTTTTTCACAGAAATCCTTTCTTTCAGATTTCTGTGTCTCCTGGAAGGCTGAGGCCTCAGAAGAGAACATAAACAATTATTATCAGCTGCTGGGGAATGCAACAGGGGCGTTGATTGCTGATTGGTTCATGTTCCCATGTTTATAATTAAGGGCCAATCACAAAGTGTAAGCTAGGGACTGAGTCCTTGGCCACAACTTTGTTATAGTTTTCTTTCTATTTATTCTAGCTAGCCTAGCAGCTCTGAAACCTCTCTCTATATTCTATTTAGTATAGTCTTAATGTATTATATATCATATCTTAATAAATCAGCCTTCTGATCAAGGAACAAGATTCACCGTCTCTCTCTCACCAGCAGCGACCGACTCAGGCGCGGTAATACACCAATTTTTATATAAATATAAAAAAATTAATACAAAAAGTTGGGGCCTTTTTGAAACAGGAGTCACTAGCAATGAGTAACTTATACCTGACTGACACTTAAAGGAGAATGTTCAACAGAAGACATTTGGTGAATTTGCTGGAAAATCTTTTCTGTAGTATTTGTGTGAAAAGAATGCATGCAGAAAACTTCCTAACTGTAGATGAAACAAAGACACCATGTAATCACACTGAGAATTAGTGTTCTCAGGAAATCAATGTCTTCCTGATTAATTAGCATACAGCTGCTAATCACCCTCTAAATCGTTGTTACAACCAGACATAACTCTGCCAATACAGTTTACTAGAAATTACTTAACTGCCTGCTGATTTTAAATTCCCTGTAGAAAGAAGGTGATCAAAAACAGAAATAAAAAAGACAGGCCCAAAATAGAAACTCTCAGTTTTCTAACAGATTTTGGGGCTGAGTTTGTTCTGTAGCCTAGGGAAATAGGAGCTGAACAAAGAAAAGAATTCAGTTCTACAGTACTTAGAGTTTTGCCAGATATAGAAAAGTCTGTTTTTACTACTGTCATGACAGACTTCTTTAAATCCTAGTTTAAAAGAAATGAAATTCTAATATATATAAATATTTATAAAATATGCATAAAGAGAGATCAAATTCTAATGTTTAATATTACCACCTTCCCATCCCCTGCTCCCTGAGTGCCCGAAGGAAAACATGTGAATCCACTATTGCATATAAATGCAAGCTATCACCCAGTAACTTTAGAAAGCAGATTAGTGTTTTCAACTGAAATTCCTATTAGGGATATTGTCAAAGCATAAAAAATGTAAAGAAAATTTAGTCACCCTTGGTGTTATATTGCATCATACTTCTTTATCATGCTTTGCCTACTAATAAAGCAAAATTTTATTTATGCAGGAATTTCCATCTCAGAAACAGGAAAATGGAGAGAGTGGAATTGAACTTAGTTGAACTTAAACCTTTTTTATCCAATAATTTTTTAATAGGTTGTTAAGGAGGCAGAGAAATATAGCAAGTCTGCCCCAGCAGATAGGCACTATAGAGAAAAAAAACATTACATCAAATGTGGTGTGAGTTCAAGGATTAGAGAGAAGACTCATAAATCTAGCCAGAAATAACATTAGAAAGTATTAGATGGGGTTCCCCTTGACTATACACTGGTTTTATGCACTTCCCCTTTGTGACAATCAGTGCCATCCAAACTGAACATTAAAAACTCTTTAGTGCTTCAGGGGCTTCTTCTGGCTTTACTGTTTTTTGGCAGTGTCCATCAGTAGCTAGGCATGGGGAAACCCATCCAGCAAACACAAAAATAAACAAATCCCTTCATCCAAAATGCAAATTAACTGGAACGTGCCCATTTTAAAGCAATTTCAATACCATGGCAAATAGCTTATAATACCAAAAGTATTTTACCTCATCTCCTGAGAGTTTTGGTTTGCTTGGGTTTTTTTAGTGACAGCACTAATTTGGGTAAAATAAGGTACGAATGTTAAGTGTAATACCTGTCCTTGAATAAAATTAAATGCATACATTTAATAGAAAGCATAAAAAGCACATAAAAACATACACTGGAAAAAAGCCTTCCTCCTGTTTAGTTCAGTTAATTTACTAGTCATTTTATCAGTGTTTTGCCTGAATCAAAACCAGAGTTTTTTTTAGACTAAAAGAGTTAAGATTATTTTAATCTACATTCCTTAGGGCTTGTCTTAAAAACGAAGATAACTTGTGTTATGTACTCAAGAAGCTTCTGTGTCAAGTCTGTGTATAGTAACATCCTAAATAGAATTATTTAGGCTGGGAAAAACTTCAATAGTCATCAATACCATCACTAAACCATGTCTCTGAGAGCCCCACACACGTGTTTTAAATATTTCTATAGGATGGCGACTCAACCACTTTGCATTTTGATATATTTCTTCCTAACATAGGTCTAATGAAACTTGAATTTGAAACTTCTAGTCTAATTATTTTACTTGATTGCCTGCAACAACAAAAATTTCACAAATTTTTTCCAAAAACCCAAACACATTGGAACATTTACTTCATACCTGAAGCAGCAGCCAATCAAAACATTCAGTAGGAAGGTTATTTTTAAGGGTAATGCTAGAAAGGAGATGAGATCTTGTCTTAACACATGGGAACTGGATAGTTTGTTTCTTTACAGCTTTTGGCATGCTTCAGAACAATGGACATTTACTATCTGTCTTTTCCATAGGACCCATAGGAATGCTAAGTGAATAACAGAAGACTAAACAAGACAATAAGGTGTAGAACTACCATGAAAATTCCCCTAACAGTAGTTAAATTTTCCCTTCTGAATTGGAAATGTTGCAATCTGGTATCTGTCCCAAACTGATGTTAGATTAAAAAAGAGAAGGTTATCCATCAACTAATTAAAGAAAAGTAAAATTTGGGGGGTTTTGTTTGTCTGTTTCTATAATGTTTTTCTCATAAACAGTCCTAGTACACAAAAAACTTTGGGTTAAATGGGAAAGAAAGCATAAATTTAACGGCAGCTTCATAGAATTATAGAATGGTTTGGGTTGGAAGAGATTATCTAGTAAAGATAATCTTGTTCGAACTTCCCTGTCATGGACAGGGACAAATTTCATTAGGCCAGTTTTCTCGGAGCTCCAGCCAATCTGCCCTTGAACATTTTCAAGGTCCAAATAGTGGAATGGTATCAAAGTAACAGGTGTCTCCTGTTTTCATCTGTTCCACTGAATTGCCAGTGTCATTGCCGTATCCTCCTCTCCATTGTTACTGGAATGCTGCACTAACAGTAACTCCTACTGCACCACTAGACCTGAAGTTTCTAAATTTTTGTGTCTAGATATTCTCCCATCCCATGTTCTGATGCCATGAGACTTCTTTCCCTCTACTCATAAGTAGTAGCAGCAATCATATAACCTGGCACCTGACATGGCAATTGCCTGCTCTAGACACCCCAAATGGCTGACTGCACATACCAGACAACATCAATAAAGGATGAAGGCTCCACAGCTTTATCGAGGGATCCTCTGCTTTATTATTTAGTATCTGTAAGTATCTACTTGGGAGTAACTCCTCCTCCTTTTTTGTCTGTTGCATATCTTGGGCAAAGCGACCATACTTCTTAAGGAATTTATCACATAGATATCTGGTTTTGTCTTTTTGCAGTATACAGCTGTCCTCAGGGTCCCTTCTGCTCAAGTCTGCATGAGAAGGTGTTGTAGCTATCTGTAGGTTTGAAGAAAAAAACATTTGGGATTTATGACATTAAAAGCCTAATCTGTTTTTCATTCTCCCTGCAGTTCACTTCTGGCCCTTCCAACAGATGTTTTTGTCTTCACTAAGGCCTGTAAAAATCTGTGGTAAAATCTATGTCTCCTACTTCTATTATATAATCAAGAAACAGCACTGGAACTACAATCCAGGATGCAGTACAGTGTGAAATCAGATGTAAAATATTAGGTCAGTAACTCATCTTTCCTAATGCACTTCTTTAGTTTTCTGCCAAAGTTTAACACTGTTCATAATATAAAATTACATGAAACTGAGATTTTGATGTTTGCAAACTATGTTAAAGCCTTATTAGTTTTAAAATAAATAAAATGCCTAAAAGGGACTTGGTCATAAGGTGCTTGAATAGAGGTACTTTAATATTTGTGTTAGTAGTAGAAAAGTTCCAGATCAACTGCAATATTTCAATGCCTTACCTAAAACTACTGCTGGAAGCTAAAAGCTTGTGACTTCTACCTAATTTATTGCTGGATGTGGTAGAAATAATAGAAATATGTAATAAACAAGCAAGGCTAAAACCAGGCTGACATTTCACTGATTCCCTGCACTTGTTGGAAAATTAATGTTTTTGTCTAGACATTTGCCCTCTTTTGATATCATGACATGACAAGCATTTGTTGAGAATAAATATTTAAAGACAAAGTGCCAAGGCTAAGAGGCCACAAATACAGCTCTTCTTTTTACACATAAGTGTAGGAAGCATTTCATTCTTCTTAGAGGAAAAATGCTTACTGCAAAATAAATTTTACTGTGTTCTTTTCCTATCTAAAATATGTTTCTCTAAATGCCTACAATTCATTTTGGAGCAAAGTAATAGTGATAAACTTATGGCTCCATGCAATGCAGTGAAAAAGCCACGAAGAATGACTGCAGCTTTTAAAGCATTGCATGCTCCTATTTTATATTATAAAAAGCAATGTTAAAACATACTCAATGTTGCCAGGAACTATTTTGTCATAAAATAATTTCAAATATGCAGACAGAAATGGTGACTTCAAATGTAATTGTCATGACATAAAGTTGCTCTCCAGTGTGTTGTGGTAACTGAAAGTAAAGTCTGGCCCAAAGGTTTTTGTCTCATGTAGATTATATTTTTAGGAGTAATTGCTATTTAAAAGACCCTGTAGTCTGCCTATCTTGTTATTATTCATTATCTTGAAGAGGCATAGGACTCTCAGCACTGAGGGTGTGTGTCTATATCATAAATAAGATCCTGCTAATGAGAAGTTTGTTAGACTAAAGCAATCCAATTAAATGCCTTATTTAATTAATGTATCTATTAATTTACTTCTTCATTTAGCTACATGTTGCTTTCATTGCTTTATTATATCTCTGCCATAAATATGTGTTTACAGAATCATAGAGTGGTTTGGCTTGGAGGGGACCTTAAAATTCATATCTTTCCAACTCCCCTGCCATGGCAGGGATACCTTGCACTACATCAGGATGCTCTAAATTCCATGCAACCTGGCCTAACCTGTTCCCGGGGTCTGGGCATGCACAACTTCCTGGGCAACCTCCCCCAGTGCCTTACCACCTTCAGAGTAATGAAATTCTTCCTGATATTCAATTTAACCTATTCTCTTTCAGTTTAAAGACATTAACCTTTGACCTGTCTCTACATGCCCTCATAAACTGATAACCCTCTCCAGCTCTCCTGTAGGCCCTTTTGGGTACTTTATAGAGGCCAAGGATTCAAAAGAGGAAATAGAAGAGGAAGACATAGAGTTTGAAGTTGTTCCTCTGGACGTCAAAGGTCACTGTGTCATAAAATCACTTTCAGAAATCTTCAGGTGTTGTCTCAAAACTTATCATCTTTCTGGTCCATTAGTCCCATGACAAGACAATTGTTTAAAGACAGGATTCTGTAAACATTTTCCAAAAAGAGTTGTGGGGGTGGTTTTTTTTAAATTTTCATGTTTGCTGATCTTCCATGTTTAAACAGTTTTCCAGTTCTACATATCTCTTTCTTTTCACAAATAAGGAACTCTGTCAAATTCTGCTAGTTTTGTACAAAATTACTGAAAATTCATCCTTAATCTATTTCTTGCTAGTTGCTTGGTAGAGCTAATGTTGAGTTTATTGAAGAAAAATGAATGTTTAAGAATTACAATTTAGATACTCTATTTGATACCCTGATGTATACTCCTCTCATTAAAAATGAACGAAGCTACAAGCTCTTTGAAGAGTAAGGAGACCATTTTCAGAAGTTCATATTTGAATCTTAGGAAGAGCACAATCCCTGTCCTGAAAGAGTGAGCAACCAAATTAATATCTACTTCTGGAAGAAAGTCAATTTGTTTTAGTAAAGTGGTAGCAATCATACTGTAAAAAGAATTGGGGTTTTGGAAAGCCTGAGACCAAATGAAATATCCAGTAAATTTTACCAGAGGTGATCTGTCAAACTGAATGCCCACATTTGGGCATCCTGTACCAAATGCCCTTTTTTTTGGAAAACAACACATGAAAAAGAAGTAGAAAACTGGTGAAAAACATTGAAAGAGGCAGCAGGGGTGTTTTCAAATCCTCATCCTTGATATTTGCAGAGTAAATTCCAAACATTCTTGATGAGAGTTATCCAGAAACAGTCAAAAATTTTATTTATAATTTAAAAGGACCCTTAAAATGGAAAACACTGAGGTGATTTGGTGATCTATTTTATTTTCTTATGAAGACTTTGAGATTTGCTGTCGCTTCTTGAAGCTGTTCTATATTAGGGAGTCGGCTGAGGATATAGGGAGTGTTTCTCCATAGTGTTTTAGCACATCAGACCAGCTGTCCAAGTGAGGCATGATTATACAGTCCAAAATTCTGATTTGGGAGTTCCTCTCTCAAGGGCATCATGACCCATCCCTAGCCTAATAATCAGGAAAATTTTCCTTTTGCCACTAATAATCAAGTAACATTGACAAAATTTCTCCAGCATAGTGCTTAATTTACAAGCCCCTGAAAATAAAATAATAAGTTCCAGAGCTTTGAAAGTATTCCAAAATAATTATATTCATGTTTATATTTCCTATGATATATTAAACCCAGGATAAGATGTGAAGACTCAGCACAACAGTATACTGTAGAAAGTAAAAAACTGCTCTGCTGACTTGGTTCTGAAAGTTTAAATCATACCCCAGGGCTTTATGCATCGGACTGGGGAAAAATACAAAGTGTATATTTAGTTTTTCTCCTACACAAAACATTATTGTCCTTCCTCTTTTCCAACTAAATTCAGAAGCCCTGATTTCTTCCCCCAAGGCAAAATTAAGGCCTTGGTTGAGCTAAAAATAACTGCTTCTAATTTAGCATTTTACCTCAGAGTAAGTACATTAAGGAAGAAATCTCTGAGTGGCTTTTGAAATGAGATAGACTGAATTGACAAGCACTCTTCTGGCGTATCTGTCTCTTTGACTAAAAAAAATCATTTTGCTGACTTTTTCCCTCAGCTGTAACCAAAATTACTGCAGAGTATGTGTTCATTTAGTTTATGGCAATTCTGCCCAAAAATCATTTTAAGCAATAATAGGATTTGTTTCTCAACTGCCAGTTTCTGTTTTGGAAATACACCCCCATGTTCTCTGAATTCTCAGAACAAATCCAGATTTATTAGTTTCTCATCTTTCTCCTCTGAAAATAAAGTTTTTGCCCTTTATCATTTTAAAACATTTGAGAGGTGATTAAACTGCAGCCACTCACTTTTTTTTTTTTTTTTTCACATTTACAGAATTTTGTCCACTGGTGACTTCTAACTGCAACCAGAAACTGACCTTTTGCAGGTCTTGCCCTTAAAAGAAACTTTCATTTCAAGTTACTGCAAAAGGTTTATCTATTTACTTGTAGTCTTATAAATATTAGCACTAGAATAAAATGATCTATATATTTTTTTCTTTATATACTCCCTTTATCAAAGAAGATAGGGTCTTTGAAAGAGAAAACTCCTAGAGTTAAAAGTTTTTGTGTAAGATAAACAAGACAGTGTCTACCCCATCTTAGACAGGATTTTTGCTTGGTGATTTTGAATGCTTATTAGGGAACACTTTGTGGTATGAACATTAAACCAATTGCCTTTGTTAATGCTGAAAATTTCATGCTTTAGATTTCAAGAGGCTTAGGTAGCTATTTTCAGAAGGAAGGAAATGAATAACAGAATTAATGTTGTATTTCATCTAGAAATAATTAAAAAAAAAAAAACAGGAGGAGGATGGTGAAAGAAAGAAAAAAATTGTTATTTAGAAAGAGAAATGTGAATTCTCCCTCCAGTGGATTTTTCAGCCAAAAAACTTTAGTCCAAGAGCTAAAACTTATTCTGCAGATGTAATAGCAGGGGTACAAACTCAACACTAATGGTACATCCCTATTAGAAAGGTGTGATTTATTTGACAGGCTTTCAAAGTATATACTAAACACATAGCTTCACATGCCAATAAAGTTCATTACTCCTTACATTAAACTCCTACACCTTAATCAGAATTCCTTCAGGTGCCTCCTTCATGCCCTGGCTTTGTGTCCATGGAGGTCATTACTACTGCAAGTGGACGATGAGGAGCGTCCTGTGGGACTCTTCATTCCAAGACACACTGTTCAGGTTCCTCTGTAACTCACTGAGTGAGTATTTTGTGTCAGAGTAGGATGTAACCTCTCCCCTCTTTTAGCTGCCTTTATTCTGATCTTTGACCTTCTGTTCACTATCCAGTGGTTTGCTAACCAATAAGGATTTTGATGAGACCGTCCCTTTGGATGTTCATGTTCTGTGGATCAAATGTCTCATCCCTTACTCAGAGCTTTTTATTTTTTTTCTTTTAAACAGAGAGCCTATTTTTCTCTGTCTAGTGGTTTTGCAGAGGGCAGTTCTTACGAAATAATCCTGAATTGGCAGCTGACTACTTGTATCAAAAATAAGAGCAGACACCTCTCATCTCTGCACAGGAAGGATCTGTTTTCTTTGTCTGCCATATTTTCCTTTTTATATTAGGTTTGTCATTTCTAAAGTCTTATTACAGGCTATTACTTTGTGACTGTGATCTGAGAAGAGTCCTTATTAAAATTAGAACACACAAACATTTCTGTGAATCACAGACACTATGAACATGGTAAAGCAAGAAATCATCTGATCAAATAGTAATATATTTCTAAATAAAGGATGACGTAGCAGGTGAAGAAGGAAAATTGAGTCATAAACAAATGAGATTCATTGAATATATCCTAAATATATTTCTTTTTGAGCAAGAAGAGTTAAGGGTTTTTTTCTTCTTCTCAATTAAAAGTCAACTTTTCTTGGTTTCAGAAGAACATATAAGTTGGTAATTAGAATCCAATACTAGAAAATTTTGAAGTATGAAGGAAAGCACTTGGTCTTTCTCATTAGCTTTTATTAACAACATTCTGAGTTTGTGAAATTAGTGTAACAAGTTACAAATGATCCATGAAATTAAAAATTTCTGTTTACCCTATAGAGCTTTCATCCATGTCTGGCAATGTTCTTCTGGAAAAATGCAGTACCAGGTTGCCAGTCTTAGCCAAAATGTCTCCAAAATAGGTGGTTTCTTAGTCCAAAGAGAACCAATAGTATCATGTTGTAAGTTTTGAATTGAATCATGTTATAATTTGGGATTTTTTCACAGAAACTGTTGTTTTTACTTTCTTCTGGAGCAAGTATCTCGAATTCATTCCAAAAGTAGGCCATCACTCT